>NW_021680792.1:170061-202939 GCF_001412515.2 Diachasma alloeum | reverse complement strand
TAGCATTTGATGATTTAAGACCCCCTTAATCTTCTTATCATTTCCTAGAATCCATGAAAGAGTGAAAGTTTTTATGACCTTTTTTTTTTGCTTTTAGCCCCTTCCTGTGATGACTCATTGATATCGCAGGAATTTGGAAACTGTACACCCCGCAAACTATTGTGACCCTCCTCAGGTATTTAAAGTAAAGAACCCGCGAATCAAAACCGCGATTTAAATCCGCGAATTAAACTGCAACCACGCGAATTGAACCGCGAATTAAACCGCGACCGCGCGAATCAATTAACCCTGTCATCACTTCGAGGCAAAAACCGCGAATTAATTAATCAACCCGCGAATCAAACCGCGAATTAAACCGCGACCCCGCGAATCAAACCGCGAATTGAACCGCGACCCCGCGAATTAATCAACCACCCACCCACCCACTTTCATCTGACCCCCCTACTGGGCCCCAACGACCAGGTCGACGTCAAAAACGTTGCCCCAGAACCGGCATTACTACACTACTCTGTCCTGAAGTTGACCCCCTCTTCAGCTTTCGTTTGACTTTGTATGAAGGAAAATCCAATTGATAAACTGTGCACTCCAATCCAAATGACAAACTAAATGACTTGTTGTACACCTTGAAGAGAATCTCTGAGAAAATAATTTCAAAACAATTGGTTACACTTGTGAAATCGATATCAGTGGACAAATGGTGGAACGGTTTAAGTCGACGTTTGAATCCAATATAATCGTCAAAACATCTGTGAATTACTAATTTTAGGACAATTTCAATTAGAAACTCGTAATGGCAACTTCTCTCACTCTAGCCAATATTTCATCACATATCGTTTTAAAATTCAATATTCTCGAGATAATTCCAGAACCAAAAGAGGTTTTCCATTCGACTTAAACCATTACATCAATTTGCTACTGATATAGAGACACACAACTTTACGAAATAACAATTTCACGATAAAAAGTACAATACCTACCCCTTTTCCTCAAGGCAATTTCGAATCTTGCATTCATGAAAATCCAAATGCTAAACTGGATACTGAATTATCTACCAAATGGGTACGACTTGTTGGACACCTGAAAGAGAATCGATCAGTAAGTCGTTTCAACACAATTATCAAGACTCTGAATAGCATATCGATATCAGCAGAGAAATTATAGAACGGTCTAAATCGACATATAAAACCAATATGATGTTGAGATAATCTCTGAATTACTCATTCTGGAAGCAATTCTAATTAAAAATTTGTAATGGCAACTTCTCCCATTCTAACCAATCTTACATCACATATCGTCTTGAAAAGAGATGTTCTTGAGATGATTACAGAATAAACAAGCATTTTCCATCCGATCAAAACTGTTACACTAGTTTGCTACTGATATCGAGATACACAACGTCTCAAAATCTTAATAATTTCGATCTAAAAGGTACAATACTCACCTCTTTTTCACAATATAATCTCGATTTTATACGAAAAAAAAGCACGTCACCCCTCGTACCGATAACAAAGTGGAATCTTTATTGGAGCCGGTATCAGGAACAAATATCAAACTCTGATAGGACTCTGATTATTTCTATTTTCGATGATAATGCAAAAGAGCAAATAAATCAACTCAATCACGTATTCGGAGATCGAACTTGATTTACTAAATTTTAGGTTAATATTTCCAATTATCAAGAAACTCATAGAAACCACCCACGTACACTTCTGATAAGTTTCGTAGGAAAGGAAAAGGTAAAATCAAAAGCGGGAAATTTTGAATGACCAAATGGAAACATATCCAAGTTCGAATAATAGATTCGTCTTTAGAAAATGGCAGAGGTGTCACAATAAGGAAAAAAGATTCTTTTCTTATTAAAGGCGGAACAGGATTGATTCAAATGATTGAACAATTGTGAAGGAATGGAATCGTTTATTATCCTGCGAATGTTACAGAGGAGATGAAATAGAGCGCACATAACTGAATTGACTCATCAGTTGATGAGATTCTAACAAATATCAAAAATAAAAAATTATTCCACTTCCATCATTATCTTAATTCTATACAGCAAAAATCATCATCTCCCCTCCTTTTTCCAATTCAACAAATCAGAACACAAATGATAAATTTATCAATCAATTCGATTGTTCAACAAAATTCATAGTAAATGAAGCAGATTATTCATGAAGTAACCAAACGATTAATCTAAATTTTAGGGAATTCATAAATTTTTATGATTCGAATCATGAAATAATAATACAGAAACTTCTGTAGAAACTTCTGATTTAATGCAAACGAAATGTTGTGAAAACGAAAGAATAAAAACTAATCAAATTACTTAGATGGAGAAAACAATAATTATTTTTGAATTGCTATAATTTAAATCGTGGAAAATTCGATAAGAACGTCCCTCATTTTTTGAGGAAATTTATCTAATGTAAAAAAAATTATTCATTAATCCGATCAAAAACTAATGGAGATTGGACAAAATTCTCGAATTTTGATTATTTAAGTCGTAAAAACAATGATGAAGAAAGTTCCCAGTTAATGTAGACAAACTTTCACAAATGAAATGAATAAGACAGCAATTGATGAGATGAACGAAAAATATAACAAAATTCTGTAAATTCTATGGTCTGACTCGTGGAAAGAATGATATGGGAACTTTCAATCATTGTTTAACAAAATTTATATAGTTAAAAAAAATTAATTGATTGCTTGGATCGAAAAAAAAACAAAGTTGGATGAAATTCACGAATTTTCATTATTTGAATAATGAAATCAAAGAGATGACAACTTTTCACTCAGTCCAATTCGATAAACAACTGAAGAAGATTGAACAAAATTATCGAATTTCGATGATTGAAGTCATAAAAACGAAGATGAAGAAAGTTCCCAGTCAATGTAGGCAAAATTTTACAAATAAAATAATTAAGACAGGAATTATTTCGATGAATAAGAAATATAACAAAATTCCAGAAATTCTATAGTCTGAATCGTGGAAAAAATATGGGATATGGGAACTTTCCATCATTTTTTAACAAAATTTATATAGTAAAAAAAAAGTGATTGATTACTTGCATCGAAAACGAAAGAAAATTGGATGAAATTCACGAATTTTCATTATTTGAATGATAAAAACAAAGAGACAACAACTGGTTACTCAGTCCAATTCGTCATGTACGAAGAATTTACCCTTGATTTAAATTTAAACGAAAGAAGAGAGCGAAGAGGGCCTTCATTATGTTTGATAGTGGTGACATCAGGATGATTCTTTCCTTGTGTGCCTCCCTTGTCACGTTATACTCTGGCTCTGGTCCAATTATCACTTTGCTTATTGTTATTCTCCTGAAAAAGTAACCAAAATCAATATGAAAATTATTATCAAATGAGATTAAGAATCATCATCATTAGCCAAATTTGAATGAGAATTTTTTCCATATCGATTACGATGTTATGAAGTATGCCTTTGAGAAAAAATAAAACGGATCAAATTTACCTTTGAAACCAATACTGACGTATACACTGTAACGTCTTATTTTATTTCGACCGTTCAACGGTGAAATTTACCATCCAGACGAGAAGTCATCACTGCGAAGCGAAAGTCAAAAGGGTTTATTTGGGGTTATGACTAATGCTTTGTTTTTTTTTTTATTTTTGTTATTGTATCGAGCCACATGTAGGGACTTCGGCAGCCTCGGATCTCGGGTCTCCAGGGAGCTGGGAAGGGGGAAACTCCAGAAAGTCATTATGTGGTAAAAGAGCTGCTTTTGTATTTGGATCGAGTTCCCGCGTTGGATAGCTCGAGTGCAGTTCACCGGCGGCGCCACTTGTCGGAGGTGACGGGACGAAGGCGGTTATCGGCCGAGATTTGCGAGGCCATTTTGGATCTCCACGCCTAACCGGAAGTGATGGTTTAGGCAGTGCGAGAGAAATTACCGGACTGACGTTAGACGTCCGGTAATGATATGAGTGTCTATTGGAGGATAAGTCTGGTTTGGTTGAGGTTACAACCAATTAGAGCGGCTCATGGAACGGCCCTGGCCAATGGGGTTCGATTGGCGGAAAGTGTCCCGAACGTATGGGAGAAGCGTGGGTTTTAGCCTCACTTCTCGTTTGGGTGGCGAACGAGCTGTTGTTCTGTGGAGAACTGGTGGTGGAGCAATTCGTCTTGTTGTGGACACCAGCGTTTACGGGATTTGAAGTATTTGGAGAATCTTTCGCCCTGGCTCCTGGACTAGACTCGTTGGAGATTGTGGTGAGCGGAAGAAGAGTTCCAGAAATATAATTGCGTATTTGTTTTATATCGACAACGATCAGAATTCGCTCGTTAGCTGTTTGACGACGCTTAGCGTCGGGCGAAGTGACGCCATTAGAGTACTTTGATTTTCGGGGCGAGTTCTTATCGTCTGCCCGGCAGAGGTTAGCCTCTTTTGTATAATTTATTTTGGACCTATGATTTTGATATTATATTGTGATTTGAGATGTTCGATTTTCTCGGGAATTCAGTGGTTTCTCTGAACGGATTTTGACTCTCGTTTCAACGGTTTGGTTGCCGATCGGATGAGGAATCGGTCGAACAAATCCTTTGGAATAATTTATTCAGTTTTGGAATTAAGTCTGAGAACTACATTGATATTCGAAATTTTAGGTAATTACTTTTGTTTTCGATATTTGAAGTTGTCGTATCATTTCGTCATCGCATCGGCAGTTGAAATTGTAGCGTCTTGTCAACGCTCGAGTGATTCGTATCTGACCTTGATTGCGGTCACCTTTTGTATTGTCTGTTCCGATGCAATTTCAGTTGCCGCTGTCGATGTCAGTCACCTCTTCGATTTGGGATATTTTGACATTTTATTCTATCGGAAAATTAACCTCCCATTCAGTGATATTATTTGACTTTATTTTCGCTAGTCATTTCTATAGTTTGACTTTATTCATGATTTCGTAATTTTGACTGAACTTATTCTTTGACTGACTAGTATTTTATTATTTTGGACCAATCATTGGTTAGGGATTTTCTAGTGTATCGAATCTTTAGCTTTTGTTGAATATTTGTGTTATTAATTTTCTGAGGGGTGATTTGGATTGAAATGAACAAGGGGGTTTATTGAATAAATTATTTATTCCCCGGGTTATTGCATTTTTGGATAATTTGTTAGATAAGAAAACCAAGTCATTTCGGAAACTCCAGAACAACCATTTGTATCGAGAACCCAGCCGCCACCGCGGTTGTCTGAGCTGTCGGGGGTTGTTCTTTCGTCTCGAATAATTGTCGATTTAATTTGTTGTTTGAATTGCACGGTTCACCCGTGCTGGCGCCCAACTTTCTTTTCGTTGTTTGGTCGCTGAGGGCTGCGTGTTTTTCACCGTCCGCAGAGGTAATAAAATACGTCACAATACATACACCGCGATAAAATCGAGGGGAGAAATGCTTTACATACGCGGATAATAAAAATTGAAATTAGGGCCTGCATTAGGACGATTATTCATACGCCTACATTGGCTTCTCCAATACCTAAAGATCCAATACCTAAAGAAAGGGATAGATGGAAAAAAAGTCGAATATTAGGTAAACAAAACTGTGAAAAAATAAATTTGAGTGAAACTAGTACATCCTTGGAACAACAAACAAATTACGAACCAATTGATCCAAATTATTAAAAAATTATGACAGTTATTATTAAGTGTAGGATAATTGTTGATTCAATTCAATGACAATCCGGTTCGATTGAAATGTCACTGTTCCCTTTGAGTATTTATTGGATGGAAAGATGACAAATGAATATGAAGAGAAGAGATGAGTTGATAAAGCAACGAGAAATTTGATCGAAACGACCATTTTGATTCTAAAATTTATGTGAAAAATCATATAAGTAAAATATGAGAAAGTCCAACATGTATATAAATGTATGAAGTTTACCTGGCTGTCCTCTGATCAATCTTCTGCCAGCACGATGTCTCCTGTGTCCCCGTGGTTCCCATGGTTCCCATGGTTGAATGAATTGCCTGTTCAAAGGCCTCTGATTATGTACATTCTGCTCCTTGGGAACTCCGAGTGCCCTTCGTCTCATGGGCTGTCTCTGTGCAGCGACTGGGTGCTCTCTCGCCTGGAAACTATATCTCCAGACTTGGTGAGCTGGGGGCTGATCTCCACGTCTACCTTGGTTTGCCTGGTTTGCGTGTGTGTCTTGATTCGGCTGTGCCCCTCTTCGTTTACCTACTTGCTGATTAGGGAGCTCGATGTTGATTCCAACATTATTCTGCCCATTTGCTCTCTGGGCCTCTAAGAGAGCCAATTGGTCCCTCAGCCTTTGAATGACTTCATCTCTTTCAACATTATCAGCAAACTGGCGTTGCCTGTGACCATTCCCAGGGGCTCCAAGGGGATTATCATTCAACAAAGGCCCTCCTGCCAGAAGATCATCCTCATCATCGACAATGATATTGTGATCGTGCATCTCGAGATCGTCAATTAACATGTCGTGCTGCTGGAATGAATGATTGTAAAAATGACGGTATCAATTAGATTGTTAACGCATATAGAAAATTCATACATTCCCAGATTTTCCAATTTAAAGGAATCTATCAAGATTTTAAATAAATACAAACAAATCCAGAAGAAACAACTGGATGAAATTGATTATATCAACATCAAGAAGCTAATTTCTTCAATTTATGAGAGTGATTGATAATTCTACATGTTTTTGTTTCATTCGATTTTGGGAAAGAGCAGTGGGCAATGAGGAATTCAATTCTACTTCATCCAAGATGAAGAAAAATGACAATAAATTTGATAAAAATAAGATAGTGACTTACTAATTCCTGCTTGATTTGTTCCATGATGATTCTCGTACTCTTTTTCTTTTTAACTGTAATTTTACTGTTTATAAACCCGGCGTTGAAGAAAAAACGTCGTGTTACATCAGAGAGCACACAGTGAATAACGTGTCAACGTTCTCACAGATGGTCCAACACCCACAATGGCCGTCTCCTCACCCAATTTTGAGTCAGAACAAAGAATTGCAAAAAAATTTGGGAGAACAAATAAGATGGCCACTGTTAATTATCTCAAATCTACACGTATCATTATTTTTCTCAATTAATCTTTTTTTTGTCTTACTTTTGGATGAAAATAACCTAGAAATGTCTCTTTTAATTGAAAAGTTTCGAGTAGAACATTTAACACGTGGAAAATTGATTCGAATTTTTGTTAAGACAGCGTTGAAAGAAATATGTCGGTTCTCATCAATGAGCACTGGGTAACACTATCCATTTTTTTTCCCAGAATTTTATTCGCAAAGAAATTTGTTTACGGGAGTATAGAGGTGGTTTTTCGGGGGTTTAATTTGTTGATGAGGGTTCCAGGGAGTTGAAGAGGGTTGTGGAACACTTGTGAAGAGATTTTTCGAGTTCATCGAGAGGAAAAACACCGCGTAAATAATGCCTCGTGGCTTCCACAGGTGGTCACTCGCCATGGCAGGCGGCCATCTTTGACTTTTTTTTCAATCGAGATTATCACATCGATTCCGAGATATCGATTATCGAATGGAAAACCAAAAGACAGCAAGGAGATAACTTGTTTTGGTAAAATTTGTCGCGCTTCTATCTATTTACATTGGGAATCGGGAATATTAGGAGAGGGGGAAGGCGCTTCGGAATAAGTATCACGGTAGGTGCCAGTCGCTGCATACGTCCTTGGCACATATCTCTACCGCGATACTTCATAAGGCGCGCTGCGCGCGCTCGTCGACAACCTCTGCACTTTTGTCGTTGTTGAAATGGATTATTAGATTTACGAAATTGTGAGAACAAATCATAAATCGAGATCACGAATAGAAGTAGATTCTAATAGTGCCATAATTTTCTAATAGCCGAGTCAAATCTATTATAAAATTTTTTCTTGTTTTATATTATAAAAAAAAATCAAAAAATGTGAAATTATTTTCAAATAATGATCCATTCGCAGGAGTATATTTCCAACAAAAATTGGTGAATTTTCAACGGAAAAATTATGAATAAAATAGCTTTGAAACGTTCCGCGATTTCTAGTATGTCTCCTTTCCCTTAATTGTGAGAATGGATGGGGAACATGATGAAAGTGAGACCTGACGTCATTTAAGAGACGTAATGATTTGAGGTATAATTACGGATTTTTTAGTAATTTTCTACATCACTCATCGGTCGTTTTTTTTTACTATAGTATACATTGTTTATAAGAGCAGCCAGAATCTGAGATTCTTGGCTTCACGGTAGAATTTTTGGTCATAATTTCTACTGGAACAGCTTCGTTCTTATTTGAATTTGGAGAAATTTTTCTGACATTTATTACATTATTTTCTGTTTCTTGTTTACGAAAGTATATTTCTAATTGAGGGATAAATAATCATGGAGAATTAAAATTCACACAGATAGATCATTTTGTAATTTTAATCATTCACTTGAATTTTTTTTCATATAATTCTGTAGATGAATTATAATACTTTGGGTTTTCTCATAACAGTTTTATCGAATTATCGATATTGATATTTTCATCTCTTCCCAGGTTTTGCCAAGAGTATTGTATATTTTCTCACTGAAGTCGAAATTTTCACATTTTTATCGGTAGATTTCCCACATTACCATCTTGAAATAAAAAATTGGATTAATCCAAATTTTCATTCAATAGTCACTTCATATCAATAATATCTCTATAATAATTCTATTAGAGATTATGCAATTTTGATTTTTCTATGGAAATTTTCAGGCAAAAATTTCCCAAGTTTTTGTGGCCGTTTTTTCTCCACTTGATTCTCATCGTGATGAATCAAAGGGAAAAAATTGAGAAAAATCGTGTATAGAAATTCAAGAAAATTTTCCACAGGACCGCACTATAGATTCCACCATTGTCAATAATCAAATTTATCAATTAAATTGCGTGAGAAAAATTCGAAAAAATATCATGGATATTTAGTGTCATTCAAATTACATTCTGCATGGAATGATGATTTTTTAAAACATTCCCTTTTTATGAATAAATGATTGAAATGGTTCGAACTTTTGGAAATCTTATTCTTTTGGCATAAAATTAATTCCTGATAAAATTCTGAATATGAAAAAATTTATTACAATTCCGAAAAATGATTTTTATGGTGAAAAATTGACTGTTTATGAATGATTCTTACAAAATGCTGTTAACCTTTAAAAATTGTAATTTTCAATTATTTTATGAATCTTTCTCCAAAAGTACACTTTCTAGTTGTTTTTTCCAGATTTTTGAAAAGTTTTCTGACGGTTCAAAATCAAGAATAAATTTCAGAACTCCAAAGTTTAGATATTCATTTAGATATTCAAAGTTTAGAATTCGTTGTAAAATACTCGGAAACTTATGGTCAAGTGGGGCTCAAATGGAAGCACTTATTTAAAACTACAAAAGGTTTCACAAAAAAAAATAGCCGAAGTACTTGCATATCCTTAAGAAAAGCAATGGTCAGATCTAAAGAATTTACAAATGAATCATTTCAATAGGAATAAGAATATACCTCAACATCGTATTTTGCTCGACACTTATGTGTAATTAGATCATTGCAGCTCGATATTTATTTATTTGAGTAGTAAAGTCATGCTTTATGTCCCTCCATTCAGTAGAGGAAAAAGATACAATGAAGAACGAGCAGTAGCAATCTGGAATTGAGAAAAAAATTTATAGAAAAAAGTCTTGATTATTATTTTGGGTATTCCTGATGAATTAAACTCAGATATGAGTTACACTTGAATCTGGCTCCAAGGTAATTTTCCAGAGTTTCTCTCTTCTTCCTTAAGTTACCTCTGCGTTTCATTCATCAGGAATTATTATAGGAAAATTTTCACTCACTTCGTCCTTTGATTTTTGGCCTCTTAAGTCGACGACGATTACCTGTACACTGAAGTACCAATATGTTTAATTAAGAAGATACACAACAACAAAAATGTTTCAATGTTCGATGGATTCAAAAACTGGTTTTCTCGGTCTTTTTGGGCAGAAGAACGGCCTGGATGTTGAGAAGTACTTCACCCTGTGCAATTTCACTTCCAGAGAGAACTCGACTGTAAATCTGTAAACTGTAAATCTCTTGGGATGATCCGGGTCTCCTTGTTATGAGCACTGTTTTGGCATTTCCACTATTTTTACACTTTTTTTATCTGTGGTGATTGATTTATTCATTTATTTATCACACAATTTAATCTCATCAATGGCTCAATTTTCATCAACAAAAATTGTCATTTTTTTCTAATCGATACTCGACAGTTGTTTGCATTGATAATCGATATTTTTATTTTCGATTGAAAAAAATCGATAACTCGAATTTCGAGAAATGGTCTTCTCCTTTAGTATAATTGTTTGCAGCCGATAGATAGAATCGATAAATATCAGAAACAATAGTGTAGCCAGAGAGGGTGCGGCAGCGGTGGTCGTCCAGCTTTGTCTCATTTTCCATATTTCTATAAAATGAAAAAAAAACATATATTCATGTTATATATCCTTTTAAGTTGTTAGGTTCCCAAGCCGGTTGGGTTCTGTGTTATTGGAATAATAGCACTCGCGACAAATACTAAATAATATTCGTTTATTTTAATCTAATTTCGACGAAGTTACAATTGAATGCGTTCATTTCGATACCGAAGGTATCGGGTGAACAGTGATAATGACTGTCATCAAGTTACTGGCCCACAGGCAATGGTCCTTCGAGTATTTACTTCGTCGAGAGGCTATGACATCTTGGCCATTGCCTCATATCGTCATGGTGTTATGATAACACCATGTGAATGAGCCCAGTGGAAACTGCTGATGCCATTGCACTGGCTTACTTATCATTGCGAATATACGTGTCTTTCAGTGCACGTGTATTCTCGATTGATTGAATATTTCTTAATTCTATGTTGTGATTCTGAAATATGTGCTACGTACGTTTGTCCATATTTCAGAATGGTTAGGAAATTATGCTCCACTTTTGGGGCATAACATCCTTCCCTGTGGGGGGAAGAAAATTATCATTTTTTGATAATTTTCTCCTCTGTTACATAGATTTTTATTCCAAAGTTTTTTTTTTTACATGGTCTACAAGACCTAATGTTACGTACTTAAAACTCTGCAAATTTCGCTAAGTTCAGAGGTCGTCTATTACGGTGGCTTCGAACTTCGGCTCTGTCCTGGGTATCAGCCAAGGTTTCCTGGATTTTTTATACCACCAAGAAATTAGGAAACCCGCGGTGATGAAGATAAAAACGACCACTGCGGTGAAGATCGATGACGGTTGCGGTAGAAATTTGTGATAACTGTCGAATCCTGAGCTCGTGTTGAATTCCTCTTTCTGCTCGGTCAGGTCCTCCTTCAAGGTCTCGAGTTGAACCTCCAGGCCCTCCAGCTCCTTTATAGTACCAACCATGTTGATCAGTTGGACATCACACAGGTTGTTATTTACTTGATTGAGACTCACTGTGATGTCGTCATTCAGTGTGAGGTTTAGTATTGGTTGGATATGGGAATTCAATTCCAATCCAAATGACTTCCGGCCTTTGATTGTGAAATCTGTAGTGACCACACCACAGAAGTTTGGTACTTGCAGGATGCCTGAGTCTTGTAGAACTTCTCGGGTTTCTTTATCTCCGCATGTGACGGTGATACGTTCGGACTCGGAAGCTACGTAGAACCATGCGTTGCCTCGTCGGATTTTTATCAGTAGCAGGCGTCTTCATTGCAGATGTTTAATCGTGCAAACGGCCGGTATTTTTTCCGAGTTTAAGTACATCTGTACTTCGCAAGGGCTAGATTTTCGTGTCATTTGCACCGGTAGAGATTTAGTACATAAATATTGCTCGTGAATCCTCTTGCAATTTCTCAACTGTTCTGAGGTCATTGGCACATACTGTTGCGTCGGGCCGTGTATTACTAGGAGCTCACTCGTTGCCTCTACGTATGAGCGATACTCGTCCGTTGACCGCACAGGAATTCTATGCGTCAGCATAATGTCGAATACTTGAAAGTCCACCAGCGGTACTTCCGTTAACGTGAGAATTCTCCCACTGAATGTAGAAATACTGGTAGTTGAAATTTGTTGTAATACGTGCATTCCACCAACGACTATCTCGAAGGGAAAACTCAATCCCTTCGGTAATTTTGCCGTGCGGAGAAGAGCAACTAAGCTCGTCTCCGTCGACTCATTGCCCGATGGAGGAGGCAAGAGCGAGTAGATCTCAACCCTCTGTGGGACCTCGGAGTGATCGCCGATGACACCGAAGATATTTATAATCTTCGTCTCTTGGTTGGCGAGACCCCTGCCCCTCAGCCGTGCCATGTATCTCAATATCTGAAGAGATCGGAGACCACTTGTCCTGATTGTTGGGACTACATCTTTTCCAGTCCAACCCTTTTCTACCTTGGGTGGGGCTGGCATCTGAGGTACCCCGACCTCTCTTATGGCCAGGTTCGGAGTAGATAGTGAGACAGGCCTTTTAATTTAAGCAATAAATAATCGACTAAATAAATAGATTCGACATAACTATAAATAAATGACTGAATAATAGGCCTTCACCTGGCGCGGCCTGGGTCAAGGGCTGCCAGGGCTCCTGAGAATCCTTTTCGTAGTTTAACTTGTTCGACAATAATAATTAATTGTATGGGCGCCAGTTAGTTTAACGTTAACTAACAACGATCGACTCAGCTCGAGGCGTGGATGTTGGAAGACCCAAAGAATAGTGAAATCGACAGAGAGAGAGAGGAAGGAGAAATATAGGCAAGAATATTAATAAATAAGTACTCACAGTTAATGTCGACAATTCACTGTATATATTTCTAATTAGCTCCTCGGGAATTGACTCTTTCCACACAATATTACAGATAATAAGACACAATAAAATAAACGACTTTATATAACACGAATAATATTACAAGATGTACACGTGTGTACTGCCGGGGCAAGAGTGACCCGAAGGGCCTCAAGCAGCCTGTTGCGCGACGACTAATTAATAAGCCGGCGCATGCATCCTTGATGTCGACTCAACTCCTTGGCTCGTTATTTAAATAGCGAGTTTACGAGTTTATTACTTCAAATAATCGACTAGATAATTATAAATTAAATAAAGGATCCCTATGGCAGTTCGCTAGATCCCCGAGGGTGGAAGAGCAATATCGACGTGAAGAGGAAAATAATATATCCTGTCTCAATAGTGAGAGCAAAAAGTTTGTTGAAATTTTATAAACAATTTGTAAGTTCTCAATCTCCACCTGAATAAAACTTGCCAATTTCCAAAAGCAATTTGTGTTTAATTCCGAGACAGTGGTCTATATAGTCATGCGACTATATATGGGCGTAGTTTATTGACGTGGACCCTCTGAGTTTTTTTTGTGCCGCTCCTGACCGTGTAATTCACGTCTCAATTTCTTTCGATTATCTCATAAGGTCCGATCCAGGGTTGCGTCAATTTTTTCGATCGTTCTCGTCGCAGAACTTCGTTTTTCAGCAACATGTGGTCTCCATCTCCTCGGAATTCTTATCGTATTGGATTTTCGATTTTTTTTACCTTCGGCGAGTTTCTTCTTGGCCTCTTGATGCGCTGCTCGGAACCTCTTTCTAAGTTCCTGGTCAAAATCATCGTAGCAATACGTCAGACGAGGCGGTTGCTTAACGGCTGTCGGTAACTCAGCACGTCTTCCAAACATCAATTCAAATGGCGTCATCTTCGTCGCCAAATGAGGAGTCGTGTTATATGTGAACATCGCATATGACAGCCAGATGTCCCAATCTATTTGATCCTCCACAATGAAACTCCTTAGGTACTCCGTGAGAGGATGATGGGATTTGTCGACAATTCCATTTGTTTGGGGATCATACGCCTTGGTCTGGATTTTTTAAATTGTCAATAACTTACAGACGTTCTTGAAAATTTCTCCAACAAAATTTGGTCCCTGGTCTGTAAGCAGTTATCATAGTGACCCATATTCACACACGATTTTCTCTGCGAATGCGCGACTAATTGTATTCGCCTCTTGGTCCGGAATTGGAATTGCTCTGCTAAATTTTGTAAAAGCGTCTTCGAACGAGAGAATATATATATTCCCCGCGTCCGTGATTGGTAATGGATCAGCAATGTCTATAGCATATTGCTCGAAGGCCTCGTCAGGACTCTCCTCGATGACCATTGACACCTTCGTCGCTGTTCCCAGCTTACTCAGCTGAAACTCCTCACAGGTCGCTAGGAATTTCTCCACATCTGATTTCATTCGTTTCCAGTGATACTTCTGACGCAATTTTGCGTACATCCGTTTTACCCCGGAATGTTCCGCAATTGGCGTATCATGGTATTCCTACAGAATACTCATAATTTCATGCTCAGCGGGTGCAATGACCACGTCGCTGACCGAGTGCCGCACTGCTTCCGTCTCTGATTTCGCCTGGGCTCGAGTTACCATGTTGATAGGACTGAGCGCATCGGCGTTGGTTTTTCGGCGTTGCTATTCAACTTCCCGGCCTTGTGAACGACCTCGTAATCATATTTTTCCAGGCGAATATGACAATGCATTAATCTCGATTCTGGATCTTTGATATTAAATATCCACTTCGAGGGTCTATGATCCGTAACGACGAACTTTCGGCCATATAGGTAGGGCCTGAAGTGGTTGATACTCCAAACTACTGCCAATAGTTTCTTTTCTATTGTGCTGTAATTTTGCTCCATCTTGTTGAATGTTCTGCTGGCGTAAGCGATTGGCAAATCCTTGCCTATCTCTCCCTGAGTAAGTACAACTCCCATTGTCTTATTTGAGGCATCAGTAGTCAGAAGAAAAGGCCTCTCAAAATCAGGATACTGCAGGATTGGCGCTGTCGTCCAAGCTTCTTTCCGGCTTCGAACCGCTGCTGTCTCTCTTTCCTTCCAGGTCCACGAAACCTCCTTTTTCCGTAGTTCTGTGAGTGGTTTAGCAATTTTCGAAAAATCTTTAATGAACTTTTGATAATACCCGGCTGAACCACGGAAGGACATTATTTCCTTTTCATTCTGTGGTTTTGGAAAACTCAAAACTGCCTCTATTTTGCTGGGATCAGCCTTAATACCATCTGCAGTGATGATATACCAGAGATAAACAATTTCTTTCCTCGAGAAATTGCATTTATCCGGCTGGAGTCTGAGATTTGCCTCCTTCAGCCGCTGCAGGACCTCCAGTAGCCTCTTATTATGCTCACGTAGACTCGAACCAAAAATCACGATGTCATCCAAGTATACAAAACATCGTAATCCTTGAATACCGGCTAGTACGGAATTCATCAACCACTGGAACGTCGCTGGGCTCCCTTTCACCCCAAAAGACAGACGATTGAACTCGTAATGCTCAGATGGTGTGGAAAATGTAGTCCTGCATTTATCCTCCTCTTTCACGGTAATTTGTTGAAAACCCGAACCTAAGCCCAACGTTGAAAAATATTTTGCGTTGCCCAATCTATCCAAAATATCGGAAGTATTAGGCAGTGGGAATGAGTCATCCACAGTGACCTCATTGAGTCGTCTGAAATCGACAACAACTCGAAACTTAATTTTCCCCTAAGTATCCATCTTCTTTGGAACGATCAACAATGGTGCATTTCATTGAATTTTCTTGGTCGGACCACCTCGTTCTGCAGCATTCCCTTGATCTACCGATCGACTTCCCCCTCCTGGGATTAAGGCAATCGATGAGGTCGAACGTTAACTGGAACGGTCCCTGGTTTTAACGGAATCTCATGCTCGAGATGATCAGTTACCACTGATGGATCACCCGGCAACTGTACAATAGAGTTGAATTTCTCCAAAATTTCCAGGAGACTCTCCCGTTTCTCCTAATTCAGATGCTCAATACGAACATTCTCGTGTAACAATTTTATACGGCTCTTTTCGTGGAATTTCTGCGAATTTCGCAGCGTTATGATTTCGATTTCAGTGGTCAATTCTTGTAACTCAACCACTGCTAACTCGACGAACTCGTTCGTTTCATTGGTGTTGATTACGCACACGGTTACGAAACCATTCACGACTTTCGTCAAACATGCTCCCATGAAAATGCCTTCTTTCAGCTGTATCTTACGGACAACACCTGTCTCTCTGCTGCATGTTGGAATCTGAACCAAGGCCTCTGTTCGATGTTTTATCCTCGTCAATCCCCTGCCCTCGAATAAATCGAAGCGATGGTCATTTATTACCAAAGCCTTGTAAGTACAAGCGAAATCACTACAACATTGTAATAATCTTATTTGTTCCTAAAAAAAGATACCATAACCTCACTGAGGCAATAAACCTCAATCTAATGTTTAAAAATTATTACAAATTGACAAAAATAAAATAAATCTTCTAAGTACCTCGATATCTCTAGTACGTTGTCTCCACAAAATAACAAGAACATTCCTAATGATTCTGAAGAATATAACAACACAATTAAATCGATGGAACAGCAACCGCTGGCACAGCATCGGTTAACCCGCGAGATGGCTGCAGCTCCTGGGCCCGTGACGACTGCCATCAAACTCTAATATACCGGCCCCTCGCCCTCCATATCGCCAATAAGCCCCTGTACATACGGCTTAGGTTTTAGGTCTTCCCTTTTGTTCACCGTCTTCTGGAGAGAAATGTAAACCTTAGAGTAGTAAATCTTAGAGATGTTCTACTTTCACCAGTTCGTCTCAGTATCCAAAATGGATACCTGTTCAAATCTAAATGAGTGAACTTCATCAAAGTGATGTGTAGCTAGTCTTTCCTTTCTTCCGGATCTTAATCGGGGCACAATATTTCTTACGATGGCTCAGTCTCCCTGACACACTTGACACCCCCAGTCGCTGTCTCGTTTGCCTCACATAATACCGTGAGCACTCACAAGGGATCTTGTAGACCACCTCTGACCGCTCCAGCAACGGAATCTTATCCTAAAGACTGGAGTACAAGTCCCCTACTCTCTTCAGGTTGTAAAAGACTAACTTAGAATCGGTATTTCTGAAGCATCGGCTGAATCTGTGAGACAGTTCCCGAACCATTGGACATTTGAAACAGCACCTGACTGGAATCTCATCACTTGGCTCTTGGGTTCTCTTCTTAGTTCTTCTTGATTCTTCTTAGTTCTTAGGTAACTTCTGCGGATACCCATTCATCATCAGTAAGGTGTTAACTCGAGCAATGTTAGCTTCATGGAAATCCTAATAAATAAAACAAATAGTTAGATGTAATAATCTATGCACTACCCCGATTTTCTTAGCAGTCAGGTGGTTCGACCGGAAGTTAATGACTCTTCCGGAGCTGGACCATTTCTCGCACCAGTACAGTTTCAGACTCCCATCGTTTTTCCGATGTATCATTAGATCTAAGAAGCTCAGTGCCCTGTCCACTTCTCTTTCCACTGTGAGCGGAATACTCTCATGCACCGGATTGAAAACTCTCAGAACCACTAGAGCACGGTATCACCTATATAAAGGTTAATCCACGGAATCTCATAAGGAAGCTCGTTCAGTATCTTTGATAGTAAACAGTCCATAACCAACCCAGGCAGCGCTGGGCTAGCGGAATTCCCCATGATTCTACCTGTATTTGTTGGTATAGTTGTCCATTGAACGTGTAGTAGCTAGCTAGAAAAAAAAATTGTTGAGGTCCAACACAAGGTCCTTGGAAGCATGGACCAGCGGTGCCCACTCATACTTCTCACGTACTCTGCCATCAAATTTTTCGGGACATTTCTAAAAAAGTGAAACTGCATCCAAGTATACCATGACGTACCCCGGAGACAGTACGTAATTTCAACTTCTGTTTGTTACATGCTGACTCCAATCATCTGATTTTTTACACCGTAATGCTAAACTCCAGACCTAAGATTGCACTCTTCGTTCTGCGAGCAATTTTATCAGCCTGTCGCTGTGCATGTCCCGTTAATGTCCCCTGAATGGGTGTCCGGAGGAGGTTCATTATGCGTTGCGTGAGGGACTTTAAGAATCGGAGGAGAACCTAAAATCCGAGTGATGAGATCATATTCAGGTGCTGTTTCGAATTCTCGTTGTGCCCGCGAGACTGTTACTCTTCCGTCGATTTAATTGTGTTGTTAAATGCTTGAGACTCATTAGGAATGTTCTTATTATTTTATGGTGACAATGTAATAGAGATGTCGAGGTACTTTATAGTATATTTCGTTATTAGGCAGAAATAGCTATTTTCATCATAAGGTCGAAAAAAACTTTTTTGTCATTCCGGCCGTCAGACAGCGCTTTACGGATGCTACGTTACCTACGGCCGTTATGACAGAACATATTGTTCGTCACACGGCCTGAAAAAACTTTTCTAGCTCATATGATTGCAAACCTCGTTTTTGTCTCGGGCCGCAAACTCATATTCGTCAGAAGAGTTTTTTTCGGCCTAATGAGGACATATACTATTTCTGGCGAATATGAGTTTGCAGCTCGAGCTGAAGGCGAGGATTGCAATCATATGAGCTAGAAAATTTTTTTAGGCTGAATATTTTTTGTCTTAACAGCTGTAGGCAGTGACGCTCTTGCGACGACCTTATAGTCGGAATGACAAAAAGGTTGTATTGTTTGTTTTGACGATTTGTAGTCATTTTCAAACATTACATTAAAGTTTAATTGCCGTATAATAACAATTTTTGTCATGAACAAATGAAATTATTAGGTGTATAACTTAATCTTGAGCTTTTTTTTCATAGAGTGGGTTATCTTATTTAAAATTTAAATATTTACGGGCCCTTTTCCGATTTTGAAGAGTGAACCCTACAGGTTTTCATACGATATATGTTATATGTGGAAGAGCTGCATAACTTCACAAAAGAGTAGTATATACGATGGCGACCGATACGCAGCATATTCGGCACTCTATTCTGTACGAGTTTCAACAAGGAAAAAATGCAACTACAGCCTACGAATCGATTTGTTCTACTCTCGGAAAGGATATTGTGTCTTAAAATATGTGTAAATATTGGTATAGACACTTTAAAGAAAATGATTTCGATCTGAATGATTGGGAGCGTCCTGGACAGCCTCTGAAATTTGAAGATGCTGAATTGCAAGAATTACTCAACAAAGACTCAACGCAAATCCAAAGAGAGCTTGCAGCTCAGCTAGGAGTTACTCAAGCAGCAGTCTCTAAACGATTACACGCAATGGAAAAACTACAAAAAAGTAGGAAGATGGGTTCCACACGAACTGACTGAATCCATCCTGGGTTAACCCATCAGCACATGCCTTTTGCTGCTCGCCAAGTGCCAAAAAAAAAATTTTGTCAAAAATTGTGACGGGAGATGAAAAATATATTTTTTTGCTAATCCCAAACGAAAAAAGTAATGGGTGGATCCCGGACAACGATCGACATCCACTCCCCAATAAAAAGTTCACATGAAGAAGGTTCTCCTCTGGATCTGGTGGGATATGAAGGGTATACTCTATTACGAACTTTTGTAAACGGGTCAGACAATCACTGTAAAACGCTACAGTTGACAATTGAACAAATTGAGCGAGGTACTTGATGAGAAGAGGCCATTTACAGGGCAAGGGAGTCAGAAAGTCATGTTGCTCTGTGATAACGCTCGACCTAATGTTGCTCGCGTGACTCAGAAAATGATTTTAAGCTTGGGCTGGGAGGTTGTCCCTCACGCGGCTGATTCACCGGACTTGGCCCCTTCCGATTACCATCTGTTCCGATCCATGCAGCACGCCTTGGAGGAAAGCCGCTTCCAAACTCTGGACGATAGACGAAAATTCGTAGATGACGTCATCGCCTCAAACCCTTCAATTTTATTTCGCGATGGCATTCGTATGTTGCCCGATCGATGGCGCAAAGTCATCGAAAACGATGGACGAAATTTCGAGGATTGATCTAGTATTTATATATTTTATAATATAAAAAATTTTCGGACAAAGAAAGACCAAAATTAAATTATACACCTAATATATTATGAGAATGCTAATGTCGGAAGGTATAATGAAGCTAAAATAAAAAATCACCCTGGACAATGTTATCATGCTGCGACGAAGGGATTCGTATTTTTCTCGATTGGACGTGTGGGGATAAATTATATAATTAACTTGGGGAATAATCGTGTATGCCGAACCTCCGAAATGTAGGTTAGGAATAATGCCAAGAGTATGAATGTGAGAAAGAGTATGAATGAGGAGTTTGGGCTCAACCCTGACCACCAGAGAATCATCAGACACAGCAGAGGACCACCACCAGGCCTGGGGAACGAGTTAGCACGCCCTGGACATCCTGAAATCACTGCCACAACCTCACATATTCCAATGTTCCTGTCCAAGCACTCCAGTCCTGTCACAACAACAATCAGGTGGACGACTTGTATCTCCCGCTGGCCCGAAATTACATCACTAACGGGTGCAGCACGTTACGTACCCACTCAACGTAATCAACCACGCACATACGCGTACAACTCAATCCTCTGTATGTGGAATCTATGAAACTCATCCACGAGGCGATCTGTTACTCCGGAAAGACGGCAGAGACCACCTGACCCTCGAGTTGTACACCTGAGATAAATAGACGGCGCCACCGCACAGCACGTGGCCGGCGAAATATGTAAATGAGACCAGGATTGGGTAATCGTCAAATTCATTGCCAATGTCAGGGCCTGAGAGAAATGAAGACAGACAGCATGAGAAAGAGAGGGCAATTCCTACTTCCGCCCTTCTCACATCACTTCCATCTCTACCGTCAGACGTTGTACATCGTTTAATTTATAAAACTTGTGTGGGTCTAATTATTCGTCAGAAATTGAACGTGTGGGACTCTACAGGGGATTTGGAAGAAAAAGGCTATCTGGACGAAGCTGCAGCGATACTCCCGCGAATTATCCAGGCAGATTCAGAGGCTAATATCAGACGAATATACCAGGCGAAATATGCAGGCGAATTGTCCATGCGGATTTCCACGGGCGAACACGTGGCGAATCACTCCGGACGACCGCATCGTGAGCCAGTAGGAATATTTAGCGTGAGTGTGCACGTGTCAATAAGTGATTTCTGGTGCGACGTTACTATTCTTGAGAAAAGGGGCAAGTTAGGCTCTTTCGGGGCTCTTCTCGGATTCCCCGACAGGAGAAATACTCTTGCCAACGGAGACTGTCGACTCCATCTTGGTAACCGCGTGGTGAAGTCGAGTCGGTGCCGTTGCGGAGCGATTTATTGAATTTTTTCGGGTGTACCAAGTGATACGTCGGAAAATAATATTAGGAAAAAACGACCGGCAGTCATTAGGGATTTTTGTGAGATATTTATAATTTGGATGTATTACTTTATGTTCTTCTTTTCTTTCATCATTGTTCTCCGGGGGGCGCGGTGAGAGAGAAATATATCTCGCCTAGTGTCGCGGGTAAGAGGCCTTGTGAAAGCCCACGTGGTGTCTCCGGACCTGCGTTGTGTACATTTGCCGTCTGTAAATGAATAAAATAATAACCGAGCCTCTCCATTGTTCTTCGGAAAGCAAATTACTCATTAATTCTCAGTAATAATCATTTTTGGATTGTGTCGAGCTTGGCGGACCGGGATTCTCCGGAAAGTGTTATTTTTGGTTTTTCTTATTTTGCATTGACTGTTCTCTCAGAGTTTTGGGTATTGAACAAAAGTATTATTTCGTTTTCATTACTGTTATTTTAGTTGTTAGTTTGGGTGACGATCCGCTTCTTTTGGATTTCTATTAATTTTCTTCACTCATTTCATATCAGTTTTAGAATATAGGATTCTTTGGTTATTCGAATCGCTTCCTCTATCTATTTTTGCTGAACTATCTCCTCTCCCCAAAAAAGAAGTAATTAAGTTGAATATAGCCCGAGCACGCCTGACAACACATAGGTAAGGGTGTGCATTGCACTGCGTGCATCCGGAAGACGAAGATTTCTCAGGAAAGTATTTAATATAATTTTTTTTCTTTTGGGATTCATTCCTCCGGACTCAGAGTACGCATTCACATTATTTGTCTATTGAATCTCTAAAATTCTTGAGGGAATTGAGAGATAATTGAAAGGTTATTTCTTTCTTGGGGGATTTCAATGGTTTTACGGAGAAATATTTTGCACATCATCGCAATCCAACAGTACCACTTTACAAGCTTTAGCTCTTCGAGTCACCAGAGACTCCACTCATTTGTCAAAAATAACAGTAAATTATAATTGAGTGAGGTCATTAATCCCCGGATTTTAGCCCGTTACAAATGGAAGACCTGTTTTGGTACGCTTAGTGATTTCGAGTCTTACTTCATTTCGGCACCGGGGGTAAGAAGAAATCTATTCAATTCGGATGGGAATATCAACAGGAATGTTAACGTGCAACGGAGATATATCCAAATCACTGCATCAAAGTATGTTAGCCGTTGTTAATCAGCAATAGGTACGGCTTGACGTTCATCAAAAGGATGGGGACGACCTGCCGGACGAGTTACCTGTGACTGGGCTAGCAAATAGCATGCAGAGAAATGGGGGGGGGGAGTATTGAACTCTCTTTCGAATAATTTGCGTCAAAACCAACGTTCTCGCCCTGTGGATTCTGTACAAAACGTGCCTGGAAATCCCTTCGATGACATCGAAGTGATTCAAGAAGGTGGTGAAGAAACGGAGTAAAACAATCTACGGGGTTGATGGTACACCTCAACATCAATTTTCTATGCCAAGCAATGTCTTCTTTCGTGCAGGGACATTCGGAGCAGGGGGTTTTATTCCAAATCAAAATCCAGGGAGCGATCGTCACGCATCAGTACATCCCGAAGTGCAACAATCGGGGGAGGAACGCCCACCTCGACGTCTCGATCATCTCAGAGGTAAAATTGTTAGTTTGCATGAACAAGTTTCAAATCTCGAGATGAGGAACAAGATTAGAGAGGAGGAATTGAAACTTCTCGAATCTGAGCGGCTTCGTTGAGAGGAAGCCGAAAAAGGAAGAAATCACGTTAGAGACTTTCTGGCGGAGGCTTGGGTAGAACAAAATATGCAGAATAACCGAGAAACTGTGAGGGCACATCTTGATTTGAAGGGTGCACTTTAGATGGTGCGGAATTTTGCTGAAGAAAATCCAGATAAATTGAATTCTTTTTTCAAATCAGTGGACAGAGCTAAGAAATTAATATATGCAAAACTTCAAGATCTACTTCTAGAGGGGATTCTAGGGAGTAAACTTGAAGGCGGCGCTATGAAGCAATTGATGTATAAAACGTTTACATCATTTGAACAACTGAAGACTGAATTGGAATCACTCTTCGGGAAAACGAAAAGTCTCGTAGGACTCCAAGCAGAATTTAGTAAGTTACAACAAAGAGATAATGAAAATGTCACTAAATATGACACTCGCACAGAGGAAGTTACTCTGGACTTTTTGAATGGCTTACTCTGTCTGCACAGTGAATTCACCGAGGGAGAAAAATTAGCCTCTAAAATATAGAGTAATAGAGTGACGCAATCTCCACTGGGGGGAACAGAACTTCTTTGGGTAGACCATATACTGGGAACTGTTTTACCTGCGGGCAAGCGGGACATCATTCGAAGGAATGTCGCAATGGAGGGCAGTGTAAGTTAACATTGCCAGTTGCGTCAGAAAAACGCAGCGCCAACGCTTTCGAGACCGCTTGTAAATACTGCAGGTATGCAGGTCATGAGGCTACGGATTGTCATAAATTAAAGAAAAGATTGGGTATACCGACTTCGCAAAAAATTCCGGTGGAATTAACTGATTGTAAGAATGGTACCTCAAATTTTAAACAAAATAATTCAACTGCAAGCAATAATAACAACAATACAAAGAAGAAAGGTGACAGGCGGATAAAGCACTACCAGCGGGAGCCTATCAAGTTATGATGGTGAAACCTTCGGAGGGGGAAAAAGATCCCTCCAATAAGATCAAAGGGGTAATAATGATCAAACCAGCAAAATGTACGGAGATAAAAACGTAGATTCTACTCACTACAGGAGAATTGAGGGAGCCTACAATGTTTCTCGCCGATTCTGAAGCAAAGGCGTCTCTTGTGAGAAAAGATAAGCTGGCTCAGGGAGTTAAAATCGCACCGGGGAATCGAGTACTGAGAGGAATTTTCAATCAGGATGTCGCAACCCTGGGAGAAGCTGTTCTATACTTGAAGATTATGAAACGTTACCTGGGACATGTGCTTCAGGTGGTTCCTGAAACTTTTTCTTGCATCGGAGGAATTCTAGGCGAAGATTTTTTGTCTTCACCTGGTCTGAACGTGGAAACAATTCATGGGAAGGCGTTGGTGATTAACGGGTATCCTTTCGACCTATTTCAGGATAGAGAACCCGCAAAAATGAAAGCTCGGAGTGAGGTGTTACTTCAGGTACCTACACGTAGCGTAAAAATTGGAATCGTCCGAAAGAAACAGCTGACAGAGGGCGTTTTTATGGGGAAATGTCTGACAAAAGCGGTGAACGGTCGAGAATGACGTTTTCATCGATTTACCGATGGTAGAACTGGAGCGATTACCATCGGTGGAAATAATCATGATGCTGAAGAGTGTAGAGAAATGCAAGGGGAAGGATCGCATTAAATTATTGCATGAAAATCTGAGAATTGGTCATCTGAACGAGGAGGAAAGATACTCTCTTCTGGAGATTTTGGAAGAATTCAACTCAATCGTGCAGCTACCAGGAGATCCTCCGGGAGTTACTGATCACCTGGAGCATGAGATTCCACTGAAATCAGATACAGCGCTAATCAACATTAGGGCTCATGTTTTACCAGTCACAGATGGGGGAAGTTGATCGTCAGGTCAAAGAGATGCGGCACAATGGAGTCGTGCGGCCAGCAAAAGTCAGTGGAATGCACCTTTGCTCGTTATTTCCAAAAAAACGGACGCATCGGGAAACGTGAAATTTCGCATGGTGGTGGATTTTCGACGCTTGAACGAGGTCATGATTGGTGATTCATTCCCATTACCCAACATTTCTGATATATTGGATCGTTTGGGCAATGCCAAATATTTCTCAATTCTGGATTTGGTCTCAGGTTTTCATCAAATTCCTGTGAAAGAAGATCATTTTATACTTCGAGAATTGTCGACAGTTTCATAGAAAAATATGAATGAAATTATAGTAACGTTAAGGAATGAACAGAAGGTAACATCAGTTAACATATAAAGTAAGTCATAGTATCAAGAAAATTGAACATTATGCGTCGTACGATACATCTCAAAACAATGTAGTTCTTTTAATCGACATTCTTCTTATACTTGGTGGGGATGACTACTGTATATTCGTCTGTCCCCTTCAGCTCTGGGCGTTCCTCCATGATGTCGTCGAGATGTCGTAGAGTCACTGGGCTCTGGAGTGCTCGAACAGCTAGAAGACGTTTCTCCTCAGCCAGCTGGATTGGCATTGGGATAGCTGGGTTGGCGATTTTTGGTGCTGCGATCAGAGCATTTTCTCTGATCAGAAAACGTCGAAATTTGTTAGGTGTGTCGAGAGGATCGTCGAATTTAGCCTTGATCCTTTTCTTCAGGGTCGATGGAGCCTCGCCTACCATGATTCGATGGTCCTTTGGGATAAGCCATGAGGGCCAGGTGGCATAGTTCAATCTCTGCCAGTCGACGAAACCTTTCCATCGAATATTGCAATCAGGGCACTCAGGATGGTATAGACTCAAGTCACTAGAGCACCCTGAACAATGACCAAGAGCCCTCTCATGCTCCACGCCATGTGGATAGGGACAGTCCTCATGGTCGAATCCTTCAGCACCACAGACGTGGCAAAATCCTGGGCGTAGTGGGGTCTCACACGTGAAGAAGTCGTGGTACCTTGAGCCACAGTTGATGCATCCCGCTGTATACTTCTTTCCCACCTGGGTGACGTATGTCTGTGCTCCCTTGTCGACTTTGCTTCCTTCCATCTTGACTATCAAGGTTTTGGCTCGTTCAATGACCAGCTCTTTAAGTTTGTCCTCATCCAGCAAATAGAGTGCCTTGCCATTTCCATCGGGAGTAACATTGATAAGTCGATGTTTCTCTAGGAACTCAGCGTAAGGACATGTCCTAGGTACTGGAGCAGGATAGACAGTTACTGAAGGAGCTAGCAAAGCCGTAGGGTCATCTGTCGCTCTGCGTCCGTTGACTGGTTTGAGCGACTTCAGCTTCTTCAGTAAAGGTCCCGGAAGACGTTGACGTGTGGCGTTTTCGTCGTCAATGTCTTTCTGAGTTTCGACAGTCCAGGTGTAGTCGAGTTTCGGAGGTGGCAGTCCATGGATCTCATTGAGTAGTACCATGGCTTCATGAGAAATGCATTTCTCGCTGACTTTTGGGATAGCCCCCTGTGATAGTGGCGTCAGCTTCAGCTCGTTGACGTAATCGACTTCTCTGTGATCCCCAGCTACTGCAGCACCGTTATCTATGATTGCTATGGACAACGGCTCTGTTGATGTCACTTTGTCGCTAGGCTTAGGGTCGACAATGGCTAGCTGTTGCATAACATCGACAGTACTGAAAATATCGTCTGTGCTTGTCGAAGTTGTAAACGAATCTTCACTCAATGCCAATTCCTCGGCGTCAGATACTATGTCGACTAGCTGGAGCAGTTTCGCCTGGTTCTTACAGCCAGATTGGGTGTTGTCATCACTGTCTCCCATGGTGTATGCTCTGCTCTCCGTGCTTGGCGGATCTGTATGGGCAAGATTAATTACGTCTGAGGCTACGTCGTGGAATTTTCAAATCGGTTACATAGTATTTTCCTACTTTTTTACAATTTTTGTCGACTAATTCCACCGTAATTGGACTCAATATTTTATCGACTACTGCGGGCCCCAGATAGCGGTGACCTAATTTGGCATTGTAATTCTCTGCTTTGTTACTAAGCTTTTTGTTTGGATAATAGACTTCAGAACCTACTTTTATTTCGACTTGATTAGATTTATTTTTGTTTTCTTTGGCTAATCGCTCGTCATTTTTCTTCTTCAGAAACATTTCTATTTTATGCCGAAATTCATCGATTTTCGACATTTTCTCCACCCACAGATTTTCAGCTTCATCCTGAGGTAATTGATCATTGACAGCACGAATCTCTCGTTTTGTTACGGCTTCTCGACCGTGATTAAGATAAAACGGGGAAACTCGTGTCCCTGCATGTGGTACTGTATTGTAAGCTAACTGAAATTTCGGTAAATTAATATCCCATTCATTTTGATGGTCCTTGATAAATGCGCTTATCATTGGCTTTACTGTTCTATTCACGCGTTCCACGGGATTTGCTTGCGGATAACTTAAGGGTGTCGTGTGGTGTTTAACTCCTCTTGCGGTCAAGAGAGTCACTACGTCTTTATTACAATATTCTGTTCCATTGTCGGAAATCAAAGTTTGGGGAGTACCCCAGCGATCAAATATCGACTGCAAGATCTTGACTTTTATGCCGAAATTCATCGATTTTCGACATTTTCTCCATACCGTCTTATCCTTTCTATCGCGTGTAGGGAACAGCTCGATGTACTTTGTACTTAAATACTGAATGACCACAATATGTGAATTCCCTTTTTTCGATCTAGTCGTCATGTCAGCTGTGTCGATTGCTAGTTCTGTCCAAGGAGTCTGAGTCGGTCTCATTGTCATTGGTCCATGAATGGGATGTTGATTATTTTTGACTCGAATACACGTTTCACAGTCATTGACGTATCGCTTGACGTCTTCTGTCATCCCTGGCCAGTAATAATTTTGTCGAACGCGATCTAGAGTTTTATCTCTCCCCAAATGTCCTGACTGAGGCTCGTCATGATTTTCTTTGAGGATATGTAATACTTTATCTGATCTTACCACGAGCTTCCAGGGATTTTCGTCATCTAGAATGGCTTTCGCGTAATCTGGTCGATAATAATACATTTCATCGTTCTCAATTTTCCATTCTGGGAATATACTAGGACTTTTCTGGACAAGACCGCGTTTGGTTCCGTACCAGTTCTGATCGCAAATAGAATTTAACTTGATTCGACTTTTAATTGTTTCTGCGATAATCTTTTCCCATCCCAACGGATCAACATCGATATCAAACATGTGCGAGAGAGCATCTGGCGCTTCATTCATCGTACCACGTTTATGTTCGATAGTTAGATCCTTTGAAACAGGTAAATCGCCCAACGAGCGAGTCTACTCACTGGATTCTTCAAACTGTAAAGCCACAATAGGGCCTGGTGATCAGTAACGACTTTGAATTTCATCCCCTCGAGGTAACAGCGAAGTTTTTCGACCGCCCACATGACTGCGAGACATTTTTTTTCGGTAGTCGTGTAATGAAATTCAGCCCCTCGCAACGGTCGACTCAAAACTTCGATAAGTAATTCTTTATCAGTTTTCGGATCTTTCTGCACGAGTATTGCTCCTAGTCCAAAATCGCTGGCGTCTGTATACAAAATAAATGGTTGACCGGGAATCGGCGTACACAGACGAGGAATGTCGATCAGAGATTGTTTAACTTCGTCAAAAGCGTTTTGTTCGACTTCAGTCCACCGCCACAGGTGCTTAGGACTCGTTAATTTATTTAATGGTCCCTGGATTCTAGCGATATCCTTCAAATGTCGATGATACCAATTAACTAACCCATTGAATTGTCTAAGCTGAGTGCGATCACGCGGTACTGGGTCATCGATTATCGGCTGAATTTTCTCTGGATTCGGTCGCATCCCATGTTCATCGATGATGTACCCGAGGTACTTGACTTCTCGACATTCAAAACTACTCTTTTCTCGATTAATTTTTAATTTCGCTTCGCGTAAGACCTCAAACAAAATCGACAACAACGAAAGATGTTTATCTAGATTTTCGCTGACTACGATCCAGTTGTCTAAATAAATGAAAACCTTCTCGATCCAATGGTTTGGTAATTTTCGCTCGATAATAATCTTTCCTATTCGTCTCTTCAGTTTGTCCATAAGAAGTTGGAATGTCGATGGCGCTCCTGTCAAACCGTAGGGCATCCG
Organism: Diachasma alloeum; assembly: GCF_001412515.2. Lineage (NCBI taxonomy): Eukaryota > Metazoa > Arthropoda > Insecta > Hymenoptera > Braconidae > Diachasma > Diachasma alloeum. The sequence continues at coordinate 174,026 of NW_021680792.1, read as the reverse complement.
AACCCACTCGAGCAAGCCTTTACCCTCGACAACAAAAGCGGTGTACTTTCGGCTTTCTTCTGCCATCGGCATTTGATGGAACGCTTCACTCATATCCAGGGTAGAAATGATTTTCCCCTGGTATAGTTGTGACACAATTGAACCCTTTTGTGGTAGAGGGTAGGCTGGTTTCTTCGTCTTCCGATTCAGAACTCTAAAATCGATACAACAACGCAAATTCCCATTTACTTTCCGAGCTACGACCGGCGAACTCGCCCAATTGCTATTACTCCAGGTAATTTACCCCTTTTCTAATAATCTGTCGACTTCTTGATAAAGAAACGCGCGAATAGCCTCACTACGTCGATAGGGCTTTTGTCGATGAGGTTCTGAATCTTCTAGTTCTATGTTGTGCTCGATTAAATCTGTGACACCCGTACATTCTTGTTCAAATTTCAAAAATTCTCGATCTAGGAATTCTTTCAACGTTTGTGTTTGATTAATCGACAATGACCTCAATTGAGTTGGAAAAACAAATCGATGTGACAAAGGATAAGTGAAGTCGCTTCTTGCTAGCGTCCACACTCTTTTGACTGGATCGAGATAGACTTTGAATGCCAGAATAAAGTCCATCCACAAAATTATCTCACTCGATGCTCCTGGGAGAATGCTGAACCATTGTGGCCCATACACATCCCCAACGTCGATAACAAAACACGTACGCCCATCACTCTTGACAACTGAACTATCGCCTAAACAAATTCCTGCTGTCGAAGTCGAATCAGGAGTTGAGTCCTTGACCTTCAGGGCTTGCACTCGTTCAAAGGCCTCGGGCCTCATATACGTTCGTTCACTACCACCGTCGATAATTCCTTTTAATTGTTGACCGAAAATCGAAATCGTTATCTCGGCTTTTACTAAATTAACCGGTTCTCTAGTTCCATTTTCATTTCGATAAATACGTCGTTGTGATAGATGGTGAATTAAATGTGAGGGAAGATTTTTAGGTCTCCAATCTTTCAAAGACCAAACGTTATCTTTTACCGTTTGTGACTCGATTTGATTTGACGATTTTTTACTCGAGATTATCGACAAGTTCGTCACTGTATCGTCAGGCTCGTCATGAACCTCAAAATCGTCTTCTTCATACTCGGAGAGTTCGCATTCATCCGAGGTCTCTTCATCGACATCTAGCAAAATACTTGATTCACCCTCAGGTTTATCGTCTCCCACGTACGATAACGATGATGATTCGACTTTGACAGGTGGACTTTCGAGTGTCTTTACCTGATTAATTTTGATTTCCGACTCGCTGTTTGTCGGTTTTGTCTGCACAGCACGATCAACCTTCTGTTCCTCAGTTTTGCGCTTCAATTCAGTGGTCGGAGGCGATTTCACTGAGAGCTTTTTGCGTTTCCCGCAACCGTAGGACAATCTTTATTGGTATGCCCAGTTTGTTGGCAAATGTGACACACTTCCTGCCTGTCAGCAGTACAAAAGCGCGAAGAGTGTCCCATCTGTTCACAGTTATAGCAAAATACTTTCGACCAATCTCTAGGGGAATCGAATTTTCGTCTTCCTCTAGGATCGTGCTGGGCAGGCGGCCCGTTACCCTCTTTATTCTTCTGCCCAAAACTCGCGAGATTTTGTTCTAGTCGCTTTCTCACCATCGTTTTTGATTTCTCAACGTATCGATTTTTCGACTGATTGTGAAATGATCGTGGTTTCGACTCTATCGCGTTCAACTCCGTAGTATCTTCCTCGTCAGATAGTTCGTCTTGTAACGTAACGTCATCGTCTCCCTTGTCGAGCATTTCATCTTGAATGCAATTGAAATCGACTTTCTTCCTAGTGAACCTCTCCCTTTTCTGATCGACGACTTGCTTAAAGACGTCGCCGCGTAAATTAGCGAATTGAAGAAAGTCGTCGTAATTCCTTATCCCTAACGATAATATTTCAAGTGCAATTCGAGGGTTATACTTTTTGATAATTTGATCGATTTGCTTTTGAAACGTGGGAGGGTGTAACATCCGTTCAAAAATAAAACGAGCACGATAAGTGAATTCTGCTAGAGTTTCGCCCTTTGCGACTGTTAATTCCCCAACTTCTGTATACAAGTCCATGTCGTCGTTGTGGACCGCCCAATTTTGTCTAAACGCGGTGGCAAAGTCATTCCACGAATTCCCATTCGACTTATTTATCAAATACCAATTTCTGTGGGAACCTTAAAAAATCGCGGATAAACAAGCCACGAACAAATCTTTATTTATCCTGGTGGTGTCGAGTCGTTCCATTAGGATTAACAAAAACTGATCAGGGTCTTTTTCGGTCTGGGGAAAATTTATTTTCCAGTCGCAGACTAAACGCGTGACTTTAATTCCGGTGTTCATGTCCCATAACTGACCTGTCTCTGTCGATAACGAATGACAGGTTGACTCTCGCGGAAGTTCATTGAACTCTGATGATTCGACGTGTATTCATTGAGTGATAATCGAACCTCTTGCCATTCTATTTCCCGATTCAATCGTACGAAATGGAGCATACGGCAAATAAATACGTCCTTGATTGGTGTGTTGTGTTCGTGTTTGTGTATGTGGTTGTGTAGGTTGTGTAGATTGTGTCACTTGGGAATCCTAGTTGATTCCCTGAAAATTCATTGTGATCTGTTGAAGTTCATTAGCGTCAACAAAACGCTCCTCAGTAATTGTTCTACCATCGGGTAGTTTATACGAAACTTGAATCCTTTCTCGACTCACTTGCGTATTTGAATTTGAGTTATTATTTACGAAGTGAACATGTCGCGGCCCATTGTCGACATTTCCACCTCTTCCATCTAAAGAGAAACCGAGTGGAAGTCCAGACGTTCCCCCCCGATTATTCGAATTTACTGGCACAAACGCCCCTCTTCCACTCGGAGGTTGGTTTGTGTTAATCTCATCGACTGTTGCCCCATGTCCCCCTCCCACAGATGGGGCTGAGTCATGTGGCAACGTTGCATCACCCAAATTTCCCAAATTTTCATTATTTAAATTTTCTTCATCATTTTCAGGCAATCCGCCATTATTCATTAAATTATCACCCCCTCCCCCTATTGGCTGATCAGACCTCAGAGGAGTCTTCATTTTCTTCTCTTATACCGTCTAAATCTTCTTGTGAACGGGAACCTCCATCCATCCACCTATTCATGTTATGACTCTGCCCGACAAAAAATTCCATAAAACGATCCATTTTAGAAATTAAACTCCCAATTTCCGCCCCAAAAGTCTCGACTCTATCTAATCTCGACTGAATAACATTAATTGACTGTATAATATCATTCGTAATTTGATCTGGGATAGGTGGGGTTGGGGTTAATCTCAAGCCCCTTCCCCTTCCTCCCCCCAAAGCTGTTGGTACTCTTTCAATTATTATAGGTGTGGGATTAGGTGTTGTCCCTGTTCTCGCTAATGTCTCCCCCCCCCCTGCGCCCAACGGGGCGTTCATCGCGGTTGACTGTTCATTCGCCATATTATCTTCTTGACTTGGATCTAATGTTATTGTTCTATTTAACTGTGATCTCGTAGTTCTATCTGTGGGCGGGATTCCTGTTCTATGTTTCTTAGGGGGTGGAGTTTTAAACATCGCGTAACAAATTCATAAAAAAGAAAAACTTTATTATCAGCCAAAAATATTTCGCTATAATTGTCTTAATTGACGATCAAATAAGACTATTCGATATTTTCAAAAAAAAATTTCGACGAAAATTGAGTAACTCAAATTCCAAAAATAAATACAATCCCTTCGACTGAGTCCCGCACCGCACCTCGACTACAGACGGACAAGGTCACGAGTGTTTCCCAATCGATTTTCAATTACGATAATTTCGACAACAGACGGACGAAATTATCGAATAATTTCAAATTCTCGTGTGGAACAGTCGACAAATATGGTGCAACAAATCAAACATATATATATATATATATATATATATATATATATATATATAT
>NW_021680792.1:135526-169809 GCF_001412515.2 Diachasma alloeum | reverse complement strand
GACACTGCAATGTTTTGAAGTATAATTCAAATGTATGAATTATAACCTCAAAACCGAACAGCTCTTGGCATGACCCGGGAGCACCACGTGGAGGTGGCTGTTCAAGGCTCCCAAAAAGTTGTTAATTGTGGGTGTGTATTCACAATTTCCAACTGGCGCAATGCTGTAATATGCTGCCTGGTCGGGTTACGCACGGTCGCTATGTTCAGATGGTAAATGACGCTCATACCTTGCTCTACCTCCTCATGCACTTAGATCCGCCGCGGTCCCTTCTGACCGCAAGTTTTATTACAAAACATAAGAACTCCACTTTCGGGAATATTCGCGTCAGATATTCGGACTGAGGTTATCGGCATACTGGAGGGTTCGCGAGGTCGAGGTCAAAGTTGCAGGACGAACACTATACCACACGACGAACGCCCACTAGTGGTCATTTCGATGACTGTCATCAAAGTGACCATAGCTCCATTTATCGTATGCTTAAGAAATCCGTTACTGTGATCAAACTGGCCTTTAAACATATATATATGTATCACAATTCATTCATCAAGTATTACAGAAAAGAAAGAATTAGAGAGCGAAGGTAAAGTGATAGACAAAGAAAAGAAAGAAAGAGAAAAGATAATACTCTATAATCCTCGTCGAGGATTCTATTGTGCAAAGGTAAATACGGGCGCTCGGCAGTACCACCGAGCGTCGAAATAAACGGCTTTACCGTCTCTCTCTAACACACAGGAGAAGAAAAATTTTCGAAGTAAAATTTGTCGACACAATGATTTTTACACAATTTTCACACAAAAAATATCCAACGTGGCCCCACGTTGGGCGCCATTGAGACAGACCTCTTTTTATGGGATAAATATTTCACACTCGACAGGATTCAACAATAGAAAATGTAAATGAACAATGAGAAAGGCCTTCACCTGACGCAGCCTGGGTCAAGGGCTGTCAGGGCTCTAATGAATCCTTTTAGTTAAATAAATTCTTTCAGCAATAATTACAAACTTGGGCGCCAGTTAATTTAACGACAATTAACAACGGTAGATTCGACTCAACTCAGGGAGTGGAAAGTTGGAAGACCCAGAATAGGATAAATTCGATGGACAGAGAGAAAGGAGAAATAGACAGGAATAATGCAATGAATGTTACTCACGGTATTTGTCGACAATCTAGGTTATATTCTACCAAAAAACTCCTCGGGAACCGACTCTTTCCACACACACCAATATTATTACAATAAAACAGTTAAATATTCGATTCGTAGACTTGACACAATACAAAAGCGACAATAAAGTTGTGCACGTGTGTACTGCCGGGACAAGAGTGTTGCGAAGGGCCCTAAGCAGCCTGTTGCTCGGCAGCTAATCAATAACTTGGCGCATGCGCCGTCAGTGTCGACTGGCTGTCCTGGCGCCTGTTTCAGATGTGAGGTTGAAGTTTTCATCGTCGTGTCATTTTATCAAATAAATAATTATTTAAATAAATTTACCCTCCGACAGTTTAATGAGGTTCCCAAGGATAAGGAAATAAAGCCGACGTGAAGGGGAAATAATATCTCCTGTCGCAATAATCACCAAGGATAGAATCAAGGCAGATCCTGGTAAAATAGAGGCAGTATCAAATTTTCCAGTACCCCAAGATCAGAAGGAAATAATGTCCTTCTTGAGTCTAGCGGGTTACTAGCGGAAATTCATCAAGGATTTTTCAAAAATCGCTAAACCCTTGTCCGAGTTGCTGAAAAAGGATGTACCTTGGACCTGGGGACAGAGAGAGAGTCGAGCGCATTCGAGACTCTGAAGGAGGCTCTGACTACAGCGCCAATACTCCAGTATCCAAATTTTGAAAAGCCATTTTTGCTGACTACAGATGCGTCAAACAGAGCTATAGGAACTGTACTATCGCAGGGGAAAATAGGCAAGCATCTACCGATTGCCTATTCTAGCAGAATCCTCAACACAGCAGAGTAGAACTACAATACCATGGAGAAAGAACTACCGGCCATTGTTTGAAGGGTTAATCACTTTCGACCCTATTTATATGGACGGAAGTTCACTGTAGTTACCGATCACAGACCCTTAAGATGGATATTTAACGTCAAGGACCCAGGATCGAGGCTTGTACATTGGCGAATCAAACTAGAGGAGTATGAGTATGAGGTGGTACACAAGCCTGGTAAATTAAATACCAACGCTGACGCGTTGAGTCGAATCAACGTTGTAACTCGAGCACAGGCAAAGACAGAGATGGAGAGAGTGGTTCACTCGGACTCTGATGGCGGGGTTATTACACCTGCTGACGATGAAATTCTAGGAATACTACGGGAATACCATGACACGCCGATTGCTGGTCATCCTAGTGTAAAACGAATGCATGCCGAACATCAAACAGAAATATTATGGGAGGGAAATGAAATCTGACATCGAGAAATCCGTGGCAAGCTATGAGGAGTGTCAAATCAACAAGCTGGGAAAAACTACAAAGGTTCCCATGATAGTCGGAGAGAGCCCTGAAACAGTTTCTGAAAAATGTGCCATGGACATAGTTGGTCCATTGCTTGTCACGAATGCTGGGAATAAGTTGGGAATAATGACGTTTCAAGATGCTCTTACAAAATTCAGCAAGGCTATAACCATTCCAGAGCAAGAGGCCAACATAATCGGACGTGCGTTCGCAGAAAAAATAATTTGCGAATATGGTACACCGCAGAAATTTCTCACGGATTAAGGACCGAATTTCGTGCGGGAAATATTTAAGAATGTCTACAAACTTCTCAGAATTAGGAAGATTCAGACAACGGCTTACCATCCGCACACTAATGGCATCGTTGAGAGGTCGGATCGCACCCTAGCGGAATACGTGAGAGGCTTTATCTGAGAGGATTAGACGGATTGGGATACGTGGCTACCATACGCAATGTTTGCGTATAATACCACTCCCCACACGGCTACAAAAATTATGCCTTTTGAGCTGATTTTTGGGAGGCGCGCTGAATTACCAACGGCCGTCAAGCAGCCGCCCTGTTTGACATATTGCTACGATGATTTTGCTCAGGAACTTCGAGAGAGATTGCGTGCAGCTCACCAGGAAGCGAAGGAGATCCTTGACCAAGTAAAAGGGCAGTCAAAAATTCAATATGCCGAGGATGCGAAGCTAATGGAGTTCGAAGTTGGAGATAAAGTTCTCTTAAAAAACGATGTTTTGCGACGAGGAAGATCGAAGAAGTTGACGCAGCCCTGGATCCAGGTCCATATACGGCGAGAGGAATTCTGATGTCAACTACACAATTCGAAGTGGAAATAAACAGAAGACGCAGAGAGTCCATGTCAATCGACTTCGGCCCTTCATAGAAGCATGACTTGTACCGTAAGATTTTTGCATGGGGGTTAAAAATGCCTATTACCTTCGCTCTTTTTCCCCTGAATCTCGTTAAACCCAAAAATGCAAAAATCTATGGGCGCCAGGTAATTTTTAGCCGGAATTACCAAACCAGAGGAGTCTACAAAATCAGTTCTAACTAATTCGAAAACCTCTAAAGCGTACACCAAAACGGAGGAAACTAGATTTTTGGGGAAAGGTAACGGTCCTCGGTTCGCTCAGTGTACTAGGTTGTGGAGAGAGGGGTGGATTTCAGGTGGAAACGTGTTAATGGGGCGGTCAAAGCTACAAAAAAAAAAAAAGAAAGAGATCGACATTGTCCTTACTTATTTCACTATTGAAATTTCTCAAAATAAAGAATTTACATACCCTTACATAAGGGTCTTACCAAAAGAAGAAAGAATTGCAATAATAATCAGCCTTCTTCTAACAAACGTAAAATAATAGGTTGACTCGAAATATTTGGTCCTGCCAATAATACATTATCGATTAACTCGGCTACAAAATGAGGTCATCAAATTCCTCAAACGGTAATATGAAAATATTCGCTAATCTCGAAATACTCGAGAATTCCGAGAACAGGGGGAAAGATATGCGAATCCCCGTGAGAGTGAGAGAGAGAGGACATAAATCCAGCGGTATACGTATAACGTACTGCGGGAAACTGAAAACCCGATAAAATTAAACTCGCCGTAGCGGAAAATCGGTAGAGTCAAATTCGGAAAACCCAGCGTCAAATTTCTCGGGAAGGTCTAGAGAAGCCCATGATACCAAAATTATAAATTTTGGATCATTGGGAGCCACACCGGATTGATTTCCATCCGGAGGGAAATTTTAAGGAGGGAACACTCGCAGGAAGCGAGAGCCGCAGCTGGTAGGCGCGGATGACCGTTGGCGGGGTGCCGTTAAGGGGAAGCATTTGTGGGGAATGCTCGAGCCTCTCTACGCAATTTATACGTAGAGGCACATACAGTTACACCTCGCCATAGGAGCGAGGGAGAGAGAGATAGCCCAAGTCGAAAATCTACCGATTTCGACCCGGGAAAATTTATAATGAGTTCACTGGAGACAAAACACCCTCACAGAAACTGAAAATCACCTCAGAAATATGACCGGGATAAACCGGAAGTTGCGATGAAAACTTGGTTCCGACCTGATTCGCGTGGAATAACCGATAATAAATCGGGGTGACACACGGATAAAAACCCAGAATACCCGTTAAATCCCCAAAAATGGTAAATTAGGATACCGAACGAGGGATTGTTCGGAGGTAAACCTACGCCACGTAACTGAGACCACGAGAGGGAATCCACCACGAGGGGGAAGAACCGACGCCATTATCAGTGGCTCGGATAAACTCTATTTCCACCGTAAAACTCATGTTATTTTGATGTTCAGTGGTCCTCTTCCCCTTTCGGACCATCCTGGATCCTCACAGCTCCTTAAAGAAGAACGATAATCCGTGTGGGCACAATTACGTCGTGATGGCACACTGAAAAATTCACACGAGACTAGCAATTTGTGACGGTCAACGCGGAACTAACTGCCCTGGGTCAGTGTCACGGGCACGAACCGAAGCGCGAATTCCAGCCAACAGAGGCGGGCTCTGATTGGCGGAGACTTTGGCACATCAAGCAGGGGGTTTGATGGCGCTATCCAATGCTTTCGGGGAATTCAAACGCGAAAAATACTCAACTCTAATTATTTCATACGTAACTTTATAAAATAGATTAATGATTAATCTGGGCCGAACTGGTGGACGTTCGGAAAATTACCGAGATTTTTGGTGCTTCCTACGGGCCGGTTCTTCTGGATTCACGGGGTTAAAAGACTAATACTCCTAACTAATTTTTCCAAATTTCCGAAAACTCTGAGGTAACCTGGCAATTCACGAGATACAAGGGTTGTACTTGTTCTACGTGACCTTCCACCGAAAAACTAAAACGTAACCAGTTAACCGCTGTAAAATCCATTATAATTTGGAGCGCCTGCAGTTCAGCCATAAAGGTTATCGGATGACTTTAAAATTCGGCCCTTCTTCCCGATAACCCTATGGGCTTTCAAAAACGCGTAATTACAGATCTTTATTCATCGTTGACGAAACGAAACCGCAAAAATACTAAATGGAATCGTGAAGCAAGCGAAAAATGACCACGCTTAAACGGGAAAATAAGACTCGATTATCCCATGGATAATCGGAAAAATGACCATACCGGAGTAGGAAACAAACCCTAATTCCTCTCTCTCTCTCTCTCTCTCACTCTACTCACGATCCGTCTCTGAATGTCACTGGAGGCTGATGTTCTCAGGTTATGGTGGTGTTTTCAACGAACATCCCCACATGTTCGTTACAGATTATATGGACCCCTTCCTCGGAAAAATCAACCCTTCGTAGACCTGAAATTTTCTTATCTAAGGGATAAAGAACTTTTCATGGAGGAAATGGGATTGACCTTACAATACATTTATTAGATAGAATTCGCAGTGGGGACACTTCATCTCACTGTTGTCCAGAAATTGGGGCACATGGCACGGTTGAGGCACTGGCGCTTCATTGAAGAGATCACGAAGATTGAAGAAATCCGCTACGCCGGTCTCGACGTGAGAGCGTACTGGGAGATCCCAAAAGGCGTTAAGATCCCTTCTGTTACGCTTTCTCCATTGCTTCACTTTCCACTTAATCTCGAGGTTCACATATCTGAGATTGTAGGGGTACTTGGTGCACTAAAAGAACCAAAAAATAGGAAAAATTAGGAGGAATAGAAACTTTTAGTGTCAAGAAGAAGCAGGGCAGCAGAAGAGTGGAAGAGGTGTTTGGGCTTACCAGGTATTCAAATATGAATACATCCACCGAATGCTTCAAATACGGATGTTTCTTGACGGTGATTCCACACACTTCGAGGCGCAGACCTTAGTCCCTTGGCCAGCAATACGACGACACTTTAATTACCTACTTTTACTTTCTACTGGCCTGATACCCTCAGTATCAGACCGAGTTCTTATTTATTTAATACATGATAAATTAATCATTCATTATGATGGCTTCCGGATGGATGCCGCGTCTATATTCAGCTTTTTGCCGACGTTTTGTCAACATTTCAGTCTGCATCATTAGGGCTAGGTTGCTCCGATACTGAAGCTCCCCGTTGTAAGGAAGTGCTTATATCCCCCCTGACCCCTGTAGGGGGTAGGTAGAGTGTTGGGGGATATCCCAGCCAATCAAGATGTTTTTAATTGATCAGCTGGTCAATTAAAAAACCGGGAGGACGGTGTGCCAAATTGGATTGGTTTGGTATCCTCGATCCCTATTGAGATTTTTCGGATGTTTTTGGATCTCGAGACCTTCCCGATGTTTTCTGGCGAAATATCCTTGTGAGCTGGCAAGCATTTCTGTCTTGTCCTATTGGATAGAGTGTCCAGTATCCATCCAATGTTCTGCCAGTGCAGATTGCGAAATATGGCCATTTTTTGCACACCATTGATGTTCTTTGATCCATGTACTGATCCTCCCGGTTTCACCAATGTACACTTTTCCATAAGAACATGGGATTTTGTATACCCCTGGGGGACTAAGTGGTGGTCTCCGATCCTTAGTACTGGGGAGCATTTGACCAACGTTCGTTGGTGGTTTGAAAATTGTCCTGATGTTATGCTTCTGTAGTACGTTGCTAATGCGATGGGTCGTACCGTGAAGATACGGGAGAACTGCCGTTTTCTGATGTTCTACTTTATCAGCAGTTTTCGGAAGCCGTCATAATGAATAAGAATATTGGCCGCGAAAGCCTCAAAACTCATGGTAAATTAATCATTTAAAATCAACTTCCAATAAAGATACTTATTTCTATTATTTATCGGCGTGTGATCTATCTCTCAATCGAACCCAACCGCTCGGGTCCGTTACAGGTCTATGACTTAATTCTCGCCATTTGCTCGATAATTTTGACGTGTATTTATAAAAAATGAATACAGATCTAATCCTGAAAATAATCGCCGCCACTTTGCACCCCTTTCTCCCATCTATCGAGCAATTGTCGGATTTCGGCTCGGAAAAAAGAAGGTGGTTTTAACGGGATGAAGTCATCAATGTTCTACTGGACTTCTTCAGGAGATTAGAACTGAGTATCCACCAGGTCATGTTGTAGCGCCCGAAAAAGGTAATAGTCAGAAGGTGCAAATTCTGGAGAATACGCCGCATGTGGGAGAATTTCCCAGCCCAACGTGGAGATAACTTTCAGGGTTTTCCTTGCTATGTGTGACCGCGCGTTGTTCTGCAGCAAAATTACTTGCCTCGTACCATTACCAGTAAAAGGTGTTTTCTCCTCAATAGCATCACTAAATTTCACCAGTTGGTCCTGCTAACGCTTAACAGTGACGGTTTCCCCCTGTTCGATTATCTCATAATATATTACACCTTTGGAATCCTACCAAATACACAACAAGAATTTTTTTCCGTGAATGTTCGGTTTTGCAGTACTCGTTGACGGCTCTCCTGGATAAACCCACGACTTTCGTCTCTGAGGATTGTCGCAAAATATCCATTTTTCATCCCCAGTCACAATTTTATGTGAAAAAATCTTTTTATTTGAATCTGATCAGTAGACACATGGCAATTTCACAGCGTCGACTTTTGTTTTCTGAGGTAAGATGATAGGGCACCCAACGACCTTTCTTCTGTATCCTACGCCTCGAAATGGCTGATTGAGCCACGCCGAGAGTATCAGCAAGCTCCTGTTGTGTTTGACAGGGATTTCCATTGAGTTGGTTGTCTAACTCCTGGTCCTCAACTTTTTTTGATTGCCCAGGACGTTCTTCATCCTGGAGATTAAAATTTCCATCCTGAAATTTGTATCAAGATATTTTCGTTACGGGTTGAAATCTCCTTAAATAGATGGTCACACTCTTAAATTTACTATAAGAGGGACAGGAAGAGACATCTAGAGGCGGCTAGACCACGACTAGACCACCACGACTAGATTAAAAGTGCCACAGACCAATGAAAGGCTGAAGGCATAGCGGTTTTAGATGGAACCATCACCCCTGGAAGTCTGGAAGACGTTACTAGACTTTCGGTAATTTAGAATTCGCCCAGCTTGTGTTAGGGGAAATGGGCCGACGTACAATTGGGCCGGCTGTCCAACTGGGCAATTCTAAAGGCTATGTCGGGGTAGGCTACGGACCAACGGCCAGGTGAGTAGAGTGGTGCCCCCGCTATCCCATCGGGTTGGTTGCTGGGGATAGCGTAACGGAATGACCTATCGTCGCTGAGATATCCAGACTAGGGGGAGAAGGCCCTAGTAAGATTCCAAGTGAGTCGAATGCAGACGCTCAAGTGGAGAGGTCGAAAGGATCTCTCCGGAGTAATTTGTGGTGTTGGCTTTAAATATGGCCGAGGACAATGGGCGTAGCCCAGCGCGGCCAGGTGCATAACTGATGCTGCTGCATTTCCCGCAAGGGAAAAAGGAGTTATTTCGGTACTCGAAGTGACGACTTTGTTGTTTCCGGCGTTGACTAGTCTCGGCGGAACGATTCGGAAGTGTAAGGGCCCGTGGGGCTGGAGTAGAGCAATCCTCCTGTTGGCCCGACCATACGCCGATGGTTTAGTACTTCCCGGAGGTAGTGACGTGCTATGACAGAAGCGGTAATTGGTGGTCGAGAGTGTAGGTGGTCATAAGGTGGGTAACGTAGTTCCACTTTGGTCCGATCAGCCTCTCGACCTTCCGGGCTCTGAGGAGTCCCGGCTGATTAGCAAATAACTCGGAAACTCTCCTGAATAGAAATACTCGGGAAGAGAAGGCATGCCGGAGGAGTCGGAAGATCCTCCAGAACTGATGTGAATAAAATTTCATATGATAATTAGGCTGCAAGGTCTAATTCAGGGCCTAAAATAAAGGCTCGTGACGATGTGACGGCAGCACTCCTGGTAGACCTCGCCCACTCTACCGTGTCACACTGATGCTAGCTTGGCAATTTATTGTCCAGCCACAAAAGTTCTCTGAGTAGACGAGTTTGCCGCGAGGCCGGTTTTCGTCGAATCTTCCGTAAAGGTTTGGCTGGTGCCCAACATACGACCGATAGAGAAGGCAAAAAAAGTAGTTGGGATTTTTCCCGGTTGAACAACCCGTGAAAATACCCTTACAAATTTTTTAAACCACTTTTTACATGTGCTATAAGAGACAGCACTCTCTGCCGAGGCCGAACAAATCACTTCTTGTGCTTCTGCAGCAGTTTTTCCAAGTTGAAAAGTGAAAAGAAGGGAGTGCCTCAAGTGCTGCTTGTCGAACGACATTTTTATTTATTTTTTTTTTTTGAGATTGTATTAATCGCACCATAATCGAACTTGAGTGGTTTGATAGCTCACAGATGGCGCGTTAAAACGCCCTTTATTGCTGGGAATATTTTCAATTTAAATAGGTTTTTTAATCAACTTAATCTAGGGGCCGAGAATTAAGTCATACACCTAATAATATAGATGACCATTCAACTCCTATTGCCACAATTACTTTCCGAATATCTCGTAATGAAGACAATAAATATGAAATTATGAGAAAACAGTTTCCAATCATTTCAGCCAAAGCAATTACTATTCATAAACGCCAGGGCCAAGCATATGACAGAATACGCATAGATTTGAGTTTCAGTTTTTTGCTAACAATGGCATTATGTTACGTGGCTGTTAGTCGAATCCGCAGTCCAAGTAATCTTTATATTTTAGGCACTTTTCGCCCATCATGTAAACCTCCTTCTGATGATCCACTCACTCATGAATTCAGAAGATTGAAAAACGATCGATTAAAATTATTCTATATTTGCTCAATAGATACTGAGGATATAAAAATTATCTATCAAAATATTAGATCCTTTAACAAAAATATTTCACACGTACGGTGTGATCCGTAGTACAATCAGGCAGATTGCTTGATATTTTCAGAATCATTCACCAAATACGATGATCCATTATCTATTGATAATTTTGATTTAATATTCCGAACTGATTCAGATATTAAAGTACAATCTCACGGTGTTTTAATATTCATAAAAAAAATGAATAATCAATATTCTATTTTGAAACACCTCCACTTGAGGAAGGGAAGCATACATCATTTTGATTTCATCCTTTTCAAATATAATGATATTGAAATAATAACTGGATATAAATCCCTCTCATTTGGAAATTAAAAATTTTCCGAAAATTTATACTCACTCTACATGCATACGAACTATACTGCCAAACAAATATTTATTGGAGACTTCAACAACGATACATTCAACACTGATAATTGTATTGAAAAAAATTTGAATAGCCACCTGTTTTCACGGGTAATATCACCAATAACATTAAGAACTAGCTTCAATACTCAGATTGATGTTATCTTTGTCTAAAATATTATACGTTACCTTACTGGACTATATGAAATTTATTTTTCACATCATAAACCGATATTTATTGGCCTACACCAGCAACGCAATATCCATGAAATCCTCTCCTTTGCTACTAACAGACAGAAAGATGACATTTTCACAACTACCCTTCTCCATAATCAGGTAGATGTAAATACTCCAAAAACAAAAACAAATGTTTTTGCAATGAAACTGCGCCAAGAAAAAGTTTTGTTTGCTTGTTACTGGAAAGTCAAAAATTTTGAAAAATACGAGGAAATGAAAAAAGGAAGCCAAGTCAGGGATATACAATGACTAGTGACAATATACAATCAGATTTTTATAAGGAAAATAGTTCTCAATTGAATAAGAATTTAAAAAGTTTTCCATGAAATAAAAAATTGGTAGGAGCAGGACCAACGTCCTTCGCGTGGATCAGAGAATGGACGATTAGATTAATAGAGTAAGTTGAAAAACTTCGCGCCAAGAACGTTGGTCCTGCTCCTACTAATTTTTTATCTCATTTTTTTTTAGGAGTTTTTTCAAGTTTTTTATGAGATTTCGAGAATCGTTCCAGTTAGAGAGTTGACAATGCGCCTGTAGATTCTCCTTTCAAAATAAAAAGACACGTGTTTTTTATTTTCTCGAAAATCCACCCCTAAGAGGGTGAAACAGAGAAAGTTCTAGAAATTTCCATAACTTTCTGAAGGTTTCTCGAATTTTTTAGAAAATGACCGAATATTCTTTGAAACTAAAAACATCTATTTAGCCAATGATGGAAAGTTCTAGAACTTTCGGGAGAACAAGAGAATGCTCTACGACAGTTATTACACAAATTATTCTCATTTCTATTATTATGAGATATTTCCTTGAAATTTTCTCTGTTTCGTCGAAAGTTCGCAGGTTTTCTGAAGTGTTCTGGAAAATTCGAGAAATTTCTCGAGTCTCCTAGAAAATTCGAGAGATTTCTCAAATTTTCTGGGAAATTCGCAAAACTTCTCACATATTCTAGAAAACTCGAGAAATTTCTCGAGTCTTCCAGAAAATTCGAAGAACTTCTCAAGTTTTTTAAGGAGTCCAAGAAAGTTCTTGAGTTTTCAAGGAAATTCAAAAAAGTTCTCAAGTTTTTTCGGAAACTCGAAAAACTTCAACTTTTTCTTCATTGATTTTGACTTATCATAAATAATATTTCCTTCAATATGATATCATTCATTCATTTAGGAATGATTAAAAAAAAACAATAATCATCATCATCATCATCATTATATCAAAGATCATATTGATCATCATATCAATTATTCTACATTAATTTTCAACTAGCCGATTGATGAGATTCGCGCGCGTTTCATGTGGCTAGTTTTGCATAAGATAGAAAATCTTTCCAATTAATAATTGAAAGGAAACCAATAGTTCAACTCCAGTTTCATTGTTTCTGATGAATTTTGATTATCTATTTAAAATTTTCTGACTCAGTTTGTTCTCCATTTAATTTTTCTGATGATTGTCTATGGGGAATGTAGTCTTTCAAGAGATAAATTGATTTCTTTTTAAGAATAGTCGAAAAAAATGTTTATTTCA
Source organism: Diachasma alloeum (assembly GCF_001412515.2). Taxonomy (NCBI): domain Eukaryota; kingdom Metazoa; phylum Arthropoda; class Insecta; order Hymenoptera; family Braconidae; genus Diachasma; species Diachasma alloeum. The sequence continues at coordinate 157,479 of NW_021680792.1, read as the reverse complement.
TTGAAGTTTTTACGAAAAAATCAGTTTCTGTTTTTTTCTCATTTTTGAAGTGTGACCTTTTCCTAATTTCAATTAAATTAATACCTGAAATGATGAGAGGGTAATTGAAAGAAAAAGGGCAAATAGGGGGTTAAGTATAAATCATGAAATATATTCTCTGAACTTTACAATTAATAGATCGTCAGAATACGTCAAAAAGGTCTTTACTTGAGATCTAGGGGAGTGGGAGAGGCCAGGCAACTTTTGTACACGTAAAAAGGGATGAATCTAAATTGTGAAAAATGGGGGAGAATCTAGAGGTGTCGAGGGGAGTAATCAAAAGATAACTAAATCGGATAATTTACTGAGGGACAAAAAGAAATGTGTGCGCTCACCGTTGGGGGGTATGAAGGGTAATATTGTGGGGACAAGAGGAAAAATGAGAGGGGTAACTCGTACTCACGACGGGACTTCACTCTGGCGAACACGTGGGAATTCCACCGGCGCCTTGCACTCCTTCAAAATACCAGGGCGTTTTTCTGGAGAGCCTCCTTTCCACCTCGGGGTTTCCTGGGCACCAAAACTAGAGCTGGGATGAGCTCGATGTATCAAAAGTCCTCTTTTTATCCGCCAAATAACTTCCGGGCGAATTTTACTGTATTCACTATTTACTACTTTCGGGGCACGTGGCGACTCACGGGGCAGCTAATGCACGAGTGACGATCTTTTCTTTTCCTTCGCGATTCGTGGGGTTTCGTCAGGTGTCGATGTCCTTCGGTTTTTAATTCGGGAACAATCGGGGCCAATCAGCACGCGTGAGTGGTGACGATGACCACAATCCAGGGATGTCTCACAAGGGATTATTGCAGTTGTTGAATATTCGGGGGTCCAGTATGGGGAATTTCCAGGGGACGATGGCTTCTCCAATTGATCGGGTGGGGCCGGAACTGATGTCTTCCTTCGGCTGATGTCTTCGCGATGTCCAGGGGCGGGGGAGAGGGGCATTGAGGGGAAAAGCGAGGGAAGAGGTAACCAACGGTGGCGAGAATTTTCGGTTTTAGGGGGCAGTGTATGTTGGGGAAAAATATGTATAAAAATAATAAAAATTAAATAATGTGCCTCGTCACAGAAGATATTAGGAAAAGATGGGGAGAAATGGACACCTTTGATTTTTTTTTTACGTTCATACCTAAAGAACAAATTTACCAATTGAGCTTGGTCTAGTCTTATCAGGAAGGCAAAGAGGATCTACTCCAAATTGGAAAAAAAATTTCATTTCATCAACAATTCAATAAGACATTAACGTTTTGAAAAGGATTAAAAGTGTCCATTTTACCCTACTGTCCCTACTAATTTTTTCTAAATAATCACAAAATTGTTTTCGTATTATTTGTATATCACTGTAACCTCATTTATAGAATTTTTTCCACGGAATTGGAAACATTTTCCGTTATCACTCAAAGAAAAATACATATTCTCTTTTCAAATTTAAGTATTCACGAGCTTTTAATACTTGATGACACAATTTTCGATACATCCCACTTCTCTTAGATTCCTAACATAAACCATAACCTCACAATCAGAGTATAAACAATCTTCATCTGTGAGATCCGGATATGGATATAAACATGACAGGGAAAAATTTAAATTTTTGACGAAGGAAAAAAATTGAAAGCTTCGTTGATTTTTCGTTTTACTCTAATTAGTCATTTAAGATGAGAAAAAAACGTTTTCCGTGGTTCTCCATAACAACATCACAACCCACATTTAAATGCACTGGTGGCAACATTTCGAAGATGGATGTGAAACTCAGTTGGACCCGCGCTGCCAACGTTATAACTTAATTCTCCGACTTTATAATGGGTATCTTTTTGACTGTTATTCCAAAAAATACAATAGTTATACTGTTGAGAAGCTCATAGGCGATTTATATAGTGTAACTAAGGACACTTTTTCTGTTTGTCTTCCCGTTTTTATTATACCGAATGTAAATCATTTAGCGGTGGTGGAGGAATAAGTTCTGTTGTGTATAGTTACGCGGTGCGCTCGTCCTGATATTTTACTCAGTCGATCAAAATGTTTTCTTGGCCCATACGTTACCGCGTACCTCAATGAAACCATTGCATTTATCAATGAAAGAATTGACGATAACAGTCCCACAACAACTGCGATAAATGAATAGAAATGTAATCAACCAAGGGTGCTTTCAAATGAAATGCTGCCACCAAACAAAAAATACAAGCTCTCGGTGTTTGCCACTTATCACAATGATAAGTTTAGAATTCAAAAAAATTGAAATAGAATTGGAATTTAGAGAGAAAAAATTGTCGCAGCACCCAGCCGGGAAGCGAATCTGGGACCTTCCAGTTACGCGCCGGGTACTGTTCCAATTAAGCTACCAGGGACTACAGATTCCTCCCGCTCCAATTCACTTCAGAACACCGCCCAACTTTCAATTATCATTAATTAAATTCAAATAGAATTGGAATTTAGAGAGACAAAAATTCCTGCAGCACCCAGCCGGGAAGAAAAATTTGAAAAAACATTTTTTTAAAATAATTAATAACAATAATAGTTATAACAATGACATCATTTAATAATAATTAAATATAACACAACACAATGAAGGGTATTGTAAGGATATTTTCCCGGGTTGTTCATCCAGGAAAAATCCAAACTACTTTTTAACGTTCTCTACCGCTCATATGATGGGCGCCAGCCAAACCTTTACGGAAGGTTCGACGAAAACCGAGGCAATGTCATCTAATCAGAGGACTTTTGTGGCTGGATAATGGATTGCCCAGTTAACATCGGCTTGACACGGTAGAGTGGCGAGGTTCACCAGGAATATTCCCATCACATCCTCACGAGCCTTTTCAAGCCGTGTATTGTTCTTTGCGGCATAATTATCCTAGTGAATTGAATTCACGTCTGTTCTAGAGGATTTTTCGACTCATCCGACATGCTTTCTCCTCCCGAGTATTTCGACTCAGGAGAGTTTCAGAGGAGTTTGCGAATGAGTCGAGACTCCTCAAACCCTGGGACATTGAGAGGCTGATCCGACCAAAGTGGAACTACGTTACCCACCTTACGACCACCCACACTCTCAACCATTGTTTCGATCTTCGCGAGTCACCGTCTCCGGGAAGTATTGAAATGTCAGCGTATGGTCGGGCCGACAGGGAGATTATTCTACTCCATGCCCACGGGCCCATACGCTTCCGAATTGTTCCGCCGAGACTGAATAACGCTGGAAACAACAAAGTCGTCACTTCGAGTTCTGAAATAACTCATTTTTCCATGCAGGGAATGCAGGAGCATTGCCCTACGTTCGCGACCATCAGTTATGTACCTGGCAACGCTTGGCTACGCCCTCTGTCCCTGACTATATTTCAAGCCAACACCACAATACACTCCGGAGAGATCCTTTCGACCTCTCCGCTTGACCGTTCACGTTCGACTCACTCAGAATCTTAGTAGGGCCTTCTCCTCCTAGTCTGGATATTTCGGCGATGAAAGGTTATCCTATCCACACCAATCAACCTGACGGGATCACGGGCGCACCAGTCCTCTCACCTGGCCATTGGTCAACCCCGTGTTATGTCCTACTAGGACATCATGTTACTAGGAGGACAGTGGCGCCGTTCTAATTATGTAGTGCTAATCTTTGGACCCGTTAGCCGGTAAAGCTCGGGTGAGGACTCCATCGAAGATGACTCGTCGATGATCAGGATAATTGGATCATTGGGGTAACTCGAAATAAATCCTGTAGACAAGTCCTTAGAAAGCACAATCACACTTTTATTTAGGATATTTCAACGCCAAACTTTTAAATTTTGCCCTTCAAAAATAATTTTATTAGTCTTGAAAACTCTAAAGATATTACTTGGAAAAATTAATTGAAGCGAGAAGCTGATGGCTAATCATAGAACATCCATGACGGGACTGACTGAAACTTAAATTTAAGGCATAAAGGAAGCGGCCACAAAAGTTTGTTTTTTCAACCCATTTTTTTCCAATTGTATCCGATATAAATGGCTGAAATTTTCACCAAGTTGCGATGATTGTCACTGTTGTAGGGTATTTTTAAAAAATTAGAAAAAATAAAATAAATTAAAATTCCATCTGAGTTTCGGGGAATCTCATCCTCCCCCTTTCCCTTCGGAAAAGATAAAAAGGAACCTTCAGGGCAACATAGAGATGGCAAGAACATCTCTAATCGGTTCTGATTCTCGGGAGAGGGTCCACAGGATGAAGAGGAGACCCCGAGAATAATCTCTTGGGGTCATATTAAGAGGAACCCCAGCTGATCAACGACGTAGATGACCATCAACCCCACAGAGATTGGACAGGCGGGTAAGAGGGTGTGGACAGGAGGGCAAGAGGATGCACGGAAGGATTTCAGGAGACATTGCCCCCAAAGAGGAATCCCGAGGACTACCGAAGATAAAACTAGTCTAACGTGATCACTCAAAACGCTTAACGTTCAGGGTCAGCGATCGCATCGAAGTAAACCAGGTCAAAGAGTGGGAACAATAGTCTCCACCTCTAATGTTTCACAATTTTGCAGAAACGGTGGACCTACGTGAGAAAATCAAGGCTCTGCAGTTCTCTGCAAAAAGTTGTAGTAGAAGCAATAGATTTCATAATGGAATTTGTAACAGAATTATAATTAATTGAAGATAGTAGTGCTCGATTGAGGAGCTGAAGTCGAGAAATCTGGAGAAGCTGGACTTGTTGGAGGCTGTTTGAGATAAGTACCCTTGATAACGGTTGAATTTTTGGTCTTTCTCGGTCTCGAATTATCGTGAGGGGAATCTTCCCCATTTTCTGTAATTTTCATAATTCTTTTTAATTTAAATTGGCTGAGTATTGTTTCTGGTTAGCTCAACGTAAATCATTCGAATTTATTTCTGATTATTTACGATTGAGGGATCACTTCAACCCACGAGACTCGCAAAATTACTATTCTTTTTCTTTATCCTGTCACGAGCATCATTATTTCTTGTTTTTGTAAAATCACACATTTATTCTTGGTTGAACAATATAATTTATTTTTTGGAGCACTAAATTTATGTCTGGTATTTCATTCTGTGGGAATTTTGGGGTATTTTAGATTTTTTAATTGTTTGAGGAGTTTAGCAATTCGGAGAGGGAGTTTCGTCCTCCTTTCTCCTTGCAGATGAGAGTTCGGGTGAGAATAATTGTTTGTTGTTGAATAGAAGTCGAGTCTATCGTGATTTTGTCCATTCCTCACGCTGTAAAAATAAAATAGACTGGCCCCTAGGAGAGTTGAGGCGCTTACATTTGTCCATGGGAGGTTTCCACAATTTAATTGATTTTTTGATAATTGAGGATTCCCAGATTGGTCACAAAGTATTGAGGAGAGTCTAAGGGTTCTTGTCTGTTATTTTTCAGATTTTCAGCGAAAAAAATTGCAGAAAAGTTAACGACACAGCTGATGCTAGCCGTTTTATAGGAAACTGTAAAATGCTAATGGACAAAAACGGTTTTTTAGGGACTCATCGGAGTTTATGGCCATTTTCAAGACATGGACAATATCAGGGATGGTCTATCGAAGTCATTTTGAGTAGAAAAACGTTTTTTATTGCGTAATTTTTGCAAATATCCTGTACAGGGCACTCATTATAATGAAGAGTACTTTTTCTGATCGGTAGACGGCGCGTAAAGCGTTACAAATTTTTCTCAGGCAGGCCAGGCCGAGAGGGGCTTCATTGGAACTTTATTGAGGCAATGTGTTTAGCATTGAATGTTGCATGTATATAAATTATTTATCAATTTTTCGCGGGATTTCATACCTTTCAAGTGCAACCCACACCCTCGGGAAACCTGCAATACCGGTAGGGCGGATTTCTGTGATACCTACTACACTAACGCAAGGTTCCCAAAACTTAGCATGCGATTGCTTTCGTTACCCCTTTACTTGAAGGGTCCAACAACCACCACAAGACCAAAACTTGCGCACGCAAACCTGGCCCAGAGGAAAGGGAAAAGTGAAACCCAAGCGAAATCGGGGAAATCAGGGAGCGTGTGACGTCGAAAGTTTTCCTCTCGGAATGTTTTAGGCGTCTCAATCCAGCGATATAATGAATAGAGGGGAGCCCACACGTATTGAACACATGAAATAGAGAAACTTTTGAAATGAACAGAACTGAGATTTTACGACTTGGGACCGTGACCGTTGAGTTTCCTTTCCTCTCTAAATTTTGGATTTTCATGAAAAAGCTTGTTCTGTGACAAGTTTTGGAGAGCAATAAATTTGGATTAGAACTCAAGTACTTGACATTTACCATTTTCAGCAATGGTTTTTCTCACGCTTGTGAAGTTATTTTCATTCTTTGTTCATTGTCCTTTCTGTTGCCGTATTTTCTCAGTATACTACGTTTTAAAAATATTATCTTAAAGTCATTTTCGAATAGTAATTTGAATCTCGCGGATTTTTATGGCCAATTAATAGTGCCATCTACGAAATTCAACGTCGAGACGTCACACCTCACATAGCCTTTAGAATCCCCCAGTTGGACCACCTATACGTCGGCCCATTTCCCGTTACACAAGGTGGGCGAATTCTAAAATTGCGAAAGTTTAGTAACGTCCTCCAGACTTTCGGGGGTCGCGGTTCCATCCAAAAGCACTATGCCTTCCACTGAAATATACTATATACTGCAAAGGACACCGAGCTGCCCGAAGCGAGCCGAGAGAGAGGGTCGATTTTGGGAGCCACCTGTCTCTGTCGTACCGTCTGCTGCAAAAGTATTCTCTTGCCTTGGACAACGTATAGAATTTAGCATTGGCATTCAGTTCTTTTTGGTTGCATATGTCATTTTTGTTAAAATTCAAACTCATAACATGTGACAGTTGAAAATTTTATTCTTTCCCTATGTATACTGATACATGGGGTATTTACAATTCTATTACGAGTAAGTTGATATGGAAAAAATATATAAGAATATACAATTCAATGGATTCTTTATTCAATTAATCTGACGAGAAATCGAAATCCTCTGAGTCAGTGCCGTCCGCAGTATTCGAAATTTAAAATTTCGGTATGTCCAATATAATTCCTGAAACAACAAGTTGATATTTGAGTGATATAAATTTTATTTCAAGAGGAATTAATTCCTCAAATTCAAAAACATGCCTCGAGTTTCTGATCTCTATTTGATCTTTCCAATACTGTGATCAAAAAGTAGAACGTCCCAATATTTATTTGTCCTTCTAGCATCAAAACAATCTTTAACACATCAATTCACTACGTATAACTCAACCTAAACTTCTCAACTCGCTTGTAACGCATGTCTTTTGGCACGTTACGTGCATACGCACCATCGAGAGAGTGAGAGAGGTGGCCTCCAAAATCTATTCCTCTGTGGCTCGTTTTCCGTTTACGAGTCTGGCATTGCAGGGCCCTTTTCCGTATATAGTATATTTCAGTGATGCCTTCAGCCTTTCATTGGTCTGTAGCTCTTCTCATTTAGTCCGGGCTCCTTCAGCCGTTTGTAGATATCTCTTCCTGTCTCCCTTTACAATAATTTCAAGAGGTGAAATATCTATTTGAGGGGATTTCAACCCGTAACGAGAAAATCTCGTTACAGTCTACAAATTGCAAAGCAAAACAATGACAGCTCACTACCTATTGTTCTCTTCAATAGAACAATTATAGATAACCCCGAGTCATCGACCACCAAAAAAATTGATAATCACTATCCAATAACACTAGTGATTTCAAATATAATACTGTCACCAAACAAAAAATATAGAGTTTCCTTATGCAACGCATGTCACAATGATGAGCATGAAACTCATGCAATTAATGCTATGAAAATTATCATAAATGGGAATACAACTGGCATCATTCAACGTGGAAATATTTTATTTCATTTATACAATACATGACTTTGATAGTCTCTTACTGATATTAATTTCAGCCCATAAAAGTCATCCATGATTCAACATTGCCATTGACGCGTCAGAAATCGACGAATTGAATTTCGTAAAAAAATCGTGTTCAAACAATGTCAATGATAGCTTTCATATTTATGACAAAATATTGGACATATTTTTGGAATACAGAGGCTTTTTTTTATCAACAGGAATCATACGTCAACCATATTATGTTTAACTCTGCTGTAAAAGTAACAACTTTTTGTGAAAAAATCTTCAAGAGAATATATAGCTATTTTACACATTTAAATTGCCCTTCATGTAATAATCTGATTGAAAATGACGTTTTGATCGAGCCAAACATAGAAGCATTATTTCAATTTTCTTATAACAATTTTTCAAGTGTGTTGAGTTTCACTATTCAAGAAATCTCAAGTCAAACATTCCAATGTTTAAGGAATCATGATTATCACCATGAATCGATTGTTTTCCAAAAACATCTCTTCGTAGAATGTCCTTCAGACCATATCCCGAGTCGAAATATGAAATCTTTTCTTGAGCTCCTAGGTCTCATTGCAAACTCTTTCTGTGATCGGAATTCTCCAGATCGGGCCTCCAGTGATGCTCTGTTTCGGAGATCTGAGTAGTCTATTCACTCTCCACCATTTTCTTAGTCCGGAGATCTTTTTCACTTATTTCTCTCTAAGACCTCTTTTAATATTTTTAATAATTCTACTCGCAAGAGGCCAATCTCTTTTTTTTTATACAAGTTTCGAATTTTTCAATTATTGTTATATGGTCATGGTCGACCGCGTGAAGCGCTTGCCTGCGGTCCAGGGGCATTGGACTAGCCAGAAACCAGTGAACGCTATCAAAGCTTCCAAACTGAGATGACGGTAGCGCCAATGTCGCCTTGCACATGCGCAGACAGCTCTAATGCCCTGATTGTCCACGTGTTTTGAACTGACGTATAACCAAGCAAAAGTTAATTTAATAAATGAATCTAAAATGAACCATGATAGAATAACAACAACGATCTGTAGAGTCTTCCAGTATTTCCGATTAAAATAGGTTCATTAATTATTCATGATGATGAGGGTAGGAAAAAGTTTTTATACACTCTTATTCTACAAGTCACAATAAAAATACAATGAGAAAGAAAATCACGAACACAGTGAATCAACTATATACCAATAAGTTGCTGAATGAATAGAAAAACAGATTACAGAATAGAGGCATGTCAGATTAGTTTGTACTAGTAGGAATGTTAAATAACGATAATTTTTCAATGTGTCAAGTCAGTGATAAATTTGCCGCTTTTGGATCATTTCTGACGTGACCCATACTGAGCCAAGCAAACTGACTGGTCAACGTACCCAACAGTCAGGAATTTTATTTTTTTTTCAGAAATTTGAATGGAATATTTGATAACACCTAAATTGATCAAATTTTATCTCAGTTTCAAATTACAAAAAAAATTTGAAGGGCTGCGTATAATGAGAACAAAATTTTCTAATATCTGAAACATATTTTTTTGAGACAAGTAATTTTTCTCCAATTGTTTAATTCTCCCAGGCATCTGAACGTGGCCCGAGAAAGGTCTCATGCTTCAAAATATTCTTGTACTCAAGTAGGATTTTGTCGCAAACGAACTCACTTAAATCGCGTAGAAGAATCATCAATCTTCAAGTATTTATTGTGTTAATAATTTTTTTTGTTATACAGTTCCAATATTTCGATATGTAATATATTCGTGATATAATGCGCAGCGATAGTGATAAATGAGAATTCACTCGAATTCCGTGAACCGCAAATATTCTGAGATTTAAACAATTAAAAAAAATTTACTTCTCTCAAGTAAATATGGTCTACATATTAGGAAATTTTTCTCTCAGTGTAGATTTTTTTTCATTATCATAGGATATACGAATTCCAATTACAGAAAAACTATCGTACAAAAACTGTCATGAGACAAATCGTTTCATCAATCTTTTTATTTATAAACTAAATCAAAAACCTTGGGATTGTAATGACTGTGTTGATACATTACACAGTCGTTAGCCAAGGCTCAGAGACATTGATAAACGCCACCTGAGAAAAAAAAAGTTATAGGAACCTGTCTAGATGTCAAGTTTTTTTCGTGTCACTGGACCTGAAAAACCTCATTTTCTTGGCGCTGCACGCCAAGAACATGTGGTTTCTCAGGTCCCGCGACACGAAATATGATGTTCACGCCTCGCCATGGAAAAAATATCACCCTCCCCTACGTGCTTGTCATCCTCGCCTTCGGCTCGGAAGGCAATCTTGCACGTGGGGGACGGTGATCTATTTTCCGAGGCTTGGCATAAAATGTACTATTTTTCCATGACATTCTTAATTTTCAATAACGAAATTCCATGAAATTTGAGTGGAACATGAATACGATAAAAATTTCCAGGAAATGTACCGGGAATTTCAGATAAAAATTCTTAACAGTGTACATCCCTAGTTTGTACACCTCTTCTTGTTATATTTTTTACTGTTGTCCCGTCCTTGATTAAAGATAGGATCTTTTCCATGTGTGGCTTTTCCAGTGAAGTGCTGATGATTGACCGTTGTACACGAGTGAAGAAGAAATTCTTGGGTAGCTAGTTTAATAGTTGCCATATGGATTTCTTCTCTATGTTCTAAGCACAATACCCAATTCTTTGGAACTGTCTTTCACTCTCTCCAGTAAAACAGCACTGATTCGGCGACGGAAGCCAGCACGGGACTTCACTTCGTTTAGCGCCTTATCGATTTTGAGGAATGCTCGATTTTGGGTCACTTTGGGTCGAACAATGGATATTTCGCATTCATTGCAGTTGTCGATATATCCGAGGTTTAATAGTCCTTGAACAATGCGATCTGCTGCAGAAGTAAGAAAAAAATTTCCGGAGACACAATTATCACGAGTCGCGCACTCATCATTGTCATTAGAGTTCACAACATTATCAATTTCCTCCTTATATTCTATGGGCAAAGTGTCATCATTCTCGTCATTCAGACAATCCTCTAATGTGAAGAGACGTTGACCATCACAAATCCTCTCGCAATTATCTCCAGGTGATTCAGCACCAGTTAATTCACTAATCAGAGAAGATTTGTGTATTCCTTCGAACTGCCAACAAGATGGGGTAGTATTACGCTCTCCATAAGCTCGATATTCTCCGAATTGATTTTCCGCTATGTCCTGGTTAACGTACCTTGGGATGAACTCTGTAAATTCGTTTGATTCAAGGAGCTTCCACAGCATTCCAAATGCGTCGAGAGTGATAATCCAATTATCACCTTCCTCAGCGTTAGTACAGATACTCTCTGCCATAAAGTAGGGCGAACAAACTGCATTTTACACAGTTTAGCTTTGGCTTCGGCCCAAAATTTGATGTGGGGACTCTCGTTCGTGATCAGACATCGCATAGGAGCTTCTGGCACGCAGAGAGATGACCATTGGTGAAGTCAAATAAATCATTGGTGAAATAAACAAACTCAGGAGTTTCACGAGCATAAGCTCTGGGAATTTCCATTGGCCCTTTCAGAGTATTGACAGGACCCGAAAAATGAGATTTTTTAATCTATAGGAGGAATTTTATTTATAGCAGAAAGTTGGATAATTCTCGCACACATAAAAAAATCTGTAAAAAGACCTACCGAATTCGCTAAACGATCCCATTCAATTTCTATCGAACTATCTATCAGTTTTCGGCTGATTCTATTGGGATGTTCAATGGAAAATATCCTATAGGAAAAATCAGTAGAATTCGATTTTTGAGTTTATTCTATTGATATATTTTCTATAGAATTTCTTCGGCTCAAATTTTCAAAGCTTTTCTCATTCTATTTTCTTTTCCTCCTCATCGAAAAATCAAACAAAAAAAACTTAGAAAATTTGAGCAGAGAAAATTCAATAGATAATGTCTATTGTAAAAGATTAAATTGTATAGAAAAATCGAGCTGTATTATTTTTTTTATTGAATATCTGTTATGTCCGGAGATGCTTTCCAGCGTCAGAGGATAAGCCTTGAATTATTCTCCCTGATTTTTAGTGGATATTATCAATAGAAAATTTATAGTATTAAGTTTTCTATCTCTTTTATTTTTAATCAAGAAGGACGACGCTTATTTCTTGTGGCTTACCGTTACTCGTTGCTGAGAGTTTCAATATTCAAAAAGAGACAAGGAGGGATTGGTTTTATGGATTCTTTGAGGGGAAACTGGGAGGGATCATTCACTTGAAAATAAAAAGACTTTCTCTTAATTTTTCTCTATTTATATTGTAATCAAATTCGAAACATTTTTGTCATTTACAATTTACTACAAATTTTTGATTCTCCTTTTTTTTGCGAATATGGATAATCAAATTACCGAGTTTCGCTTACGTGGTTTCTGGGCAAGACTTGATTTTAACATTCATTTTTCTTCCTGGATGAGTTCATAAAATAAACTTGATGGTTCTTGTACTCACTATTGGTAGATGGTCGATTTGGGTGAGATCAATAATCCAATCAACGTGGATCTTTTCTTTTTCCTTAGGGTTTAACTATGTTCGTTTATAATTGGTACACTTTTTATTTATAATTTATAATAGATTATTTTATTTGTCTTTAAAGTTCTACTAGTCTATTTAACACGAGGTTCGCACTAGCGCGGGAATTTTGCAATGTCCGTATGCTTCATGTGCTACTAACGGTTGGCAGTAGACTTTCTTCCACTAATGAAAATTTTAATAATTTTACATGATTAGAATACTCAAAATTCATAATAATTTTGAGTTCGAAACCAATGACACAGAACACCCGGTACCTGTACAAAAATTAGGTTATTTGTTAATGGAACAGAAAATTCGTACTGGGCCTTAGATGAAAGCACATGATTCATCGATGCTATTGACTCATCTTGGGATCCACGGGCGCTATCTTGGATTGGGTCTTATTGATTGATGACGCTTAGCTCATTTGTTAATGGAGCAGAAAATTCATACTGGGCGTATCCTTGGCCCCACGGGTGCCATCTTGGATTAGGTCTTATTGATCGATGAAGATCAGGTCATTAGATAATGGTGCAGAAAATTACTACTGGGCCTTAAATCAAAGCACATGATTCATTGAAGCCTTTTTGCAGATCCTTGGTTCCGTGGAACCCCCCATTTTTCTATCGTCACTAGACCATTTGTGACGTCCTGGGAAAAGCGCAAAAAATTCGGGAAAAATCGATTCATTTTTCCGCAGAAAATTAGCACATAATTAGTACTCCACGCTAGTATGAAAATTAAGCTAATCTGATGACATTGGTCTGCTAGATAAATGGCCCAAAATCATAAATCAACTTTTTGGCGAAAATTTTGCAGCAGAAAATTTTCTGTGGGCTTCAAATTGGAGCACATTATTCATCGAAACTTTTTATACAACGTTGGGTCTGTGGGACCCACCATTTATCTATCAGCACTATACGAATTTTCCGGGTCCTGGGAAATTCGCGGATAATTCGGGAAAAATCGATTAATTTTTCCGTAGAAAATTAGCACACAATTAGTACTTCATGCTACTATGAAAATTATGCAAATCCGATGACATTGGTCTGCTAGATATATGGCCCAAACTCAAAAATCAAATTTTCGGCTAAAATTTGGGAGCAGAAAATTTAATTTTTTCAGCAGATAAAAGCACACTAATAACATGTATTTTTAAGTTTTCCACCGACCCGATCCGATGACCCTGGTTTGCTAACTTTTTGGAGCTTTTGATAAATTCTTTCACCATGTGAATTTTTATTCAAAAAAATGAAATGCAACTCTAACTAATTGCAAATAAATTTGCAAAGTCTATTGTGTCTACAAACATGATGGTCCTTCCTTTCCTACATCAATCACCAAAACTATGATGGTTTAATTTTCACCTATTCCCATTTGTCACCCTGTAGAAAAAATTTCACTAATTCAATTTCACCTATTCAAGGTCTGGAGACATGGGTGATTTTTAAAGAAATAAAAGAGAAATATTCGAGGCTGTTGGGAAATGCGGAAGACGAGATTGAGCTGCGTGATGCCTTAAAATTCCTCACGGATTTTGATGAGTCGGATCATGACACAGCCTCTTTATCATCTTCAACTTGTGGAGAAGACATTAGCCCCGAAGAGATAAATTTCATAGAGTCTGCAGAAGACTAACTCTGATTTCTCGGATTGTCATGATCATTCAATCGATGATTTGTTGAAGATAATATGTGTATAGTATCTTTAGAAATAATAACAATTTTTTTCCAATGAGAATTTCGTCGAACCAAGGATAGAATATGGGAGAACTTACCAGACATGTTTGCCAGAATATCGATATAACGAGTAACTTGACCCCTCAAAGCCTGTATAGCATGTTTCACTCGCATCTTGTTCATTTCCTCGGGATTCACATGTGCCAGAGTAAGTTTGGGTAGTTGTCGTCTAATCGTATTCGAATTCACGTCGATTTCATTGGCTTTTCGAATGAGTTCCCATGAAACGAAAGTTCTGTCAAATCGCGCTTTGTTGCCTCTCGCATCTGTTTCCAATAATTTGGTGAGCATGTTGTTTCTGAGGCCCTTAGCCAGATGAAGTGGATCAGCTCAGTTTTGGAGATTTTGAAGGTATCCTCTATAATTGTGAAATTGATACGCATAAAAAAATCTCATGAACAGTGAAGAGGGGATTCAAAAAAAAGTGTTTTATTGCATGCAATAGATCAAACAGCCCATATGCAATTTTTTTCAGTCTTTGAGGAACTTAAAAATATATTAACTCTGGAATTTTTACCAATGTCTAACAAATGATAAACTCTGAAATCCCAAGTTTTCGAGCAATATTAAGGCTATCTCTCGGAAGTTCAGTGAAACTTAAATATGATGAAAATTTCCAAAAACTATACCGGAAATTTTGGCGGAAAATTTTGGAAAATTGAGGAATGCGATTTGTGAATCAATGCATCTCATCCGAGTGGACATTTCTATATTTTTTTCTCCTCTCAAGGTAATAATTCAAAAAAATTCAGGTAAAATCTCAGATCTGGACTCACTGTTTGGCTGCCCATTTCTAGCTCGCTCAGCATTACTTGTCTTGATCAAGTTCCTAGTTATAGTGCACTCGGTACTGGCTTGATCACACACTGTGGTAACGGGGCGCAAACCCGTCTTTTTCAAAGCAGTGATGATCTGTTTGAGGCAACGTGTCAGAATGGGCCAAGTGGTTTGAGAGACACAGAACTCATAAAAAATTGGCCGCTTCCATCCATTGTGGATTCCACGCAGCATGAACATAAGGACGTAATCGGAAAACTTAGGAGTTCGTAAGAAGCCCCAGTCTTCAAATCCAACAACTTTATCCGCTGACTTGTCGTACTATACGTGGTATGCCAGTTGTGCTTCATCCCAAATAACAACAAGATATTTTTCCTTTTCATCCATATTGTCTGCACACTGTTTCAATTTCTTCAGCATAAATTCATTGAGTCCTGTATGGTATTTTATCCTTCTCAGCAATTCATGGTTGGTGCTAGGAGCAGGTAGGATCAAGAATGAACGGAGGTGTCTGTAATACGCGGGATTCCACTTGTTCATAAGAAGCTAGAGCAATTTGTCTCTCAATCGGTATATTCGTCCCTAAGATACATCCAAATTTGAAATATAAATACTATTGCTATGAAGCGTCCAGATTTGCCATGCGCATTAATTTAACTGAATGGAAGGTAAGCAATAATCTACAGTGCGATCAAGAGATCAATCCTAGTTCACAACAACAATACATGCGTAAATTCAATTCAATATCTACTCGTTTTTTATTGGAAATTCTATTAGTTTTTCGCCCATTGGATAAATACTAATATTTCCCGAATGTTTTATTTGAATTTCTTCAATGAGAAGGAAAAAAATTATTGACACAATGAATACCAAAAAAATACTGAACAAATGCTTTAAAAAAAGTGACGCTGCCAAAATTCATGCCAAGAAATTCCCACAGAATAGTTAGAAAAATTGTATAAAAAATTGGAGTTTTCCTGATTTTTCCTGTACTACATTTTCCATTGGAAACGTACAGTAAAGCTGCGGAATTACTCAATAGAATCGGCCAAACCTGCAAAAATACATTCAGCATTCTACAAAATGGGTCATTGATAACGCCGTAAGTTAACGTGGATACGTCCATGGTCTTCCCTTCCCTCCACCGCACAATGAATGTTCAATATCGTTAGTTCAGAACAAAACTCGCAAAATTTCTAGATTCTCTGGAAGGTCTTTTTGTTAGAAATTTCCATAAACTACTAAAATTTTGAAGATCTTTTCACATTACTTGTCTTCCAGAACCTTCTACCCTCGCCTTTTATCGTTTTTTTTATGACGATTTGAGCTTATTTAAAAAAAACTGGGTTTTCTTAAATTTTTCAGAAAACCGTCGAATGTTTTCGAATATTTCCAGTCTTAAATCTTCAAGAACATCGTAGAATTTTATGGAAAAATGTTCTAGAAAAGCTGAGAAATTCCTGGAATTTTATAGAAAACCGAAGTATTTTTACGATTTTTTTATGAACCTGCGGAATTTAATCAAAATATGCAGAAATCTCTTGAATTCTCTCGAATTTTCTAGATGATTATTGTTTTCTCTCAAATGCTCTAGGAATTAGAAATACATGGAATTTTCTCGAATTCCTGGAAACGTCTCGATTCTTTCGGAATTTTCGGAAATTTCTTAAATTCGCTCGAAATTCCGAAAAAACTCTCCGATTTCTCTGGAAACTCCTAGAAACTCCTTGCAATCCATTCAGCTTTCTAGAAACTGTTCGGATTCCCTCCAAATTTCTAGAAACTCCCCGAATAGTTTTGAAATTTCTAGAAATTTTAAAGACTTCCTCGAAATTTCTAGCGATTTCTCAATTTACTCGAAATGTCTAGAAACTCCTTGAATTTTCTCGACATTTATGGAAACTCCTTGAATTTCCTCGAAATTTCTGGAAACTTCCGGAATTCCTTTAAAATTTCTAGTAACATTCCGTATATTCTCTTGAACTGGGGACCACAGATGTCGCTGTACGGTACTGTTTCGTTTTTGTTTGTGCTCCGTTCTGCCTCTGTTCTGCCTATAAAACTACTAAAAGAGCTTCGTACAAAGTGCTAGAGGGTTGTAATGACCGTTGCGCAACGCCTGAGTTAATAATCTTCATACCCAGTATCTCATCTGGCTCAACACAACGCATTTCCTGAGTCGGAGTCTGTTCGAGGTTAGTAAAGGGTTGGCCAAACGCGTCCGTATCAAACGCATGCGCTTTACCTCCCCATGCGGATGACTTTTTGTGTCAACACGTATCAGATATGATAAGGTAGCAGCTTATTAATCTGACTGGTATGGAAACTGCTGACATCCCTGTGAAGCAAAAACAATTATGCGCCACTCCTACGTTACCGACAAACCGAAATCGTCAACGAGCGCACTCTACTCCCACTAGTTGCAAGCCGTCGTCAGTCGGTAAGCCCTCGACACAAACCCTTCTCCTTAGAGAAAAAGACAAGAACAACTCAATCAGACAGTTTTGCTCCCCAAGGCCATTCCAGCGAAATACACCTGACGACTGCGACCATGAAGAAGATAACAACGTAGTTAAGAGGCAAACTCTCACCAAAAGTCCAGCCCCTTCGCCAATCAAACAGCCTCCCATTCCTCAATTCATCCTCACCAGCTCATCGTCAAGCCCTGAGGTCATTCAACTAGGTGTCTGCGATGTAGAAGCGTTTGTGGTCTCGAGCCTCTTCAGTGACAGGCTCTCTTTGGACCTGGAACGCTCCCCGCCTGACAGTATTGGATTGATGGATTTCATGATGAGTAATGGCTACATCGTTCTAAACGGCAGATCCCCAAATGACCGTCCTGCACAATTTACCTACGTAACATTGTAATGGACCCGAGCGGTTGGATTCAATTAGGGATGAATTACACGCGGGTAGTTAATAGAAATAATTACTTTATTGGGAATTGGTTTTTTAATCATTAATTTAAAAGTTATTGAATAAATAAAACTCGGTTTGATACTGAATGTATCAAGCGAGTATAAAGTATAAAGAAGGTAATCAAAGAATTGACAAGTAACTGGCCCCGAGACAACGATCACACGAGTTTTTATCACCTCATGCAATACGATTGCATCAGGTCATTGTTCTTCATCGCACACCTGCAAGGCATCGGGTGACGTCTTCCCGGTGTACGCGAAGACCAGTCGTCGGGGCGCAAAGTGCTGACGCTGCACCCCAGTTATCTGTATATTTCTTCATTCCACTGTTTGTTTCGAATAACTTGTGCCACTTTCGTCACTTCATGTTATTCGAATAAGCAGTTGAATTTTGGAATGTTATTTGGAGCATAACATCCTTCCCCGCCAGGGAAGAAAATTACTACCCTCAGGAATTTTCTCTATTAACCCTAACTCACCGATATAAACCTTAATTAATAAGGTTTCTTACATTAATAATCAATATTACAAATTAAATACAATACATAAATTCTTATGCTACTTCGAAGCTAGGCGTTTCTCTTTTGGGTGCTGGCCAAGGTTTTCGACACCAGCAGTAAAGGGTTAGCCCCGAGATGAATGCTAGAATCACCATTACCCCGGTGAATATCGATGATGGGTGTGTAAGAAATTCTCGATAATCGAACTTCTTTTCTATCCGGTTCAGATCTTCTTTCTCAGCTGCCAGTTGCACGTGGAGCCCTTCCAGCTCTTTCACGTTTCCAACGACATTGTTCAGCTGGATGTCACTCAGATTGAATCTTCGTTGCTCGAGCTGAGTGGTGGTGACGTCATCTAACGTCAAGTTCAATTTTGGGTGAACATGAGCGTTGTATGTTACCTCATGTGACTTCCGCCCTCTTATGGTGAAGTCGGAAGCGACTATCTCGCAAAAGTCCTTGACCCTCAAAGTCCCTGAGTCCTCCAGAGTATCCCTTACTTGCTCGTCGCCGCAGGTGACCTCTACTCCCTCGGGTTCTGGGGCTACATAGAACCATGCGTTATCTTTTCTCATTTTAATTAGAATGAGCCCTTGAAGCTGTAGATGCTTCACAACACATGTAGTTGGCATCTTCTCAGGATTCATGTACATTTGCACTTCACATGGGCTTGTATCTTTTATTTTTTGTATGGGCAAAGACTCAGTGCATAAGTATTGCCCTCGAATCTGCTTACAGCGATTTAATTGTCCCTCGGTCATTGGCACGAATTGCTGCGTTGCCCCGTGGATAACCAGAAGTTCGTTCTTCGCCTCCAAGTATGAGTGATACCCGTTCGTTGTTCGTACAGGAATTCCATGCGTCAGCGTAACGTCGAACGCTTGAAAATTGACGAGTGGTATCTCTACCAAGGTAACAATTTTAAATCCAAATACATGAACGTGGACGGTGGATACCTCCTGCATTTGATACATCCCGCCTACTTCGAGCTCAAAGGGGAAACTTGAACCCTTCGGTAACTTCGCTGTTTTAAGAAGGGCAACTAAATTCCTCCCTGTGAATACCCCTGAATCCATTAGCTTCCCTTTGGCGTCAGTCAGTAGCTCCTTGATCTTCGCAGCATCCCTCATTACTCCGGTGTAGATAGCTTCCAGTATCATGAGATGCTCGTCCAGATCAACCTTATCTGTGATCGTTAATACCTCGTAATCTTTCTCCTTTAAGGACTTCATGAGGATTTCTTCATTCTTCTGAATCATCTCCTCCGTATGTCCCAACTAATAGATAGTTGAATTTATGATCTCCATTTGTTTCTTAGAACTCTCAAAAGTCCCTTCAACCCCACTTTCTAATCGTGAAAGTCTCTGGTTGATGATAAGTGCATCCTCAGCATCCATTGTACCGAACAATGATTTTGCGACAGTCCCTAGACCGTCTATAAGACCTCGGCGTTTTCTAGAATCGTTGATCCCCAGCATCCCGGAGATAACATCTTTAGTCTCCGCAAAGTCCTCAGCCCGCTGAGTAATTATCAGCTGGAAATTTTTCCCGCTTTCGTATGCTCCTCGACTGCATTGCTCCTTAGCGAGTTCAAGATGTTTATGGACCTGATCAGCTCTCAGCATCCAAGGCCCCACATCTGTAGATGCAGCGATACTCCATACTTGATTACTCAGATACAATCCTCCGATAGGCTCAAAATGAGTTCCAAGAGTGTCAATAAATTTCTCAACCACATGCCCCTCCCCCCTTATTTGAGGTGCCATGCTTCCCAGCATGAGCATTATTAAGGCCGTTGCAAAATTTATCGACTTCCGTGTTTTTGCGAAATCACAGGTTCTTGAACTTGAGTTGGACGTCGACTTTAGGTGACGTTGCCTTGACGGCAGCCATGTTTGTCGACGTTGCACCCCTAGACATAAAAGTGCCTGTCGTCCCCAACAAGTCACAGTCCTCTTAAAAATTCCAAGTGGAAAGGTTATAATACCCCATAGCATCAAGATGAATAGTGTCAAGTGCTTTAAGTGCGGAATTGCTGGACATGTTTCACGAAAGTGTCCCTTCGCTGAGTGTGGAACATCTACCAACTGCGGAATCTGTTCGAGATCTCGTCGATTTCGACCTCGACCAACAGTATCCGTCTCTGCAGTTGTCAAAAGATGTTTTACTTGTGGTGAGCCCGGACATCTCTCCCGTTCTTGGCGGTGCGTATCAGCATCCGTCCTGCAATCCGTCCTGCGCCTTCTTCGGGATCTCCTTTGAAGACTAACCAGTCCAAGGGTTCAACTGGAAAACCAGCGCCCCGCTACCGTGTTTGTCGCACCTTTGAGCACCACCCTCTGGACTGCTCTCCGGACCAATCAAGTAGACCTGCCAGGAGAAGTGTGTAGGATCGACTCGGACCGCTCGTTCCTCGACCAAAATGCTCCGTCAAGAAACACCCAAATTTAAAGCACTCGGTGGATGCATTCATGTTTAAATATCTGGTAAGTCCGAATACCTCCTCTACTCTCCTAACAACCTGTTCTTTTCCGACCGTCTCAGTCTCTATTTCTTCTAATTTTTGCCTGTTTTTTGACATTTCTAGTGTGACAGATTTCCCTATCGACCCGGATACGTCAATCTGGAGTTCAAAAATAAAGTCAAGCAATGGAGAATCAGTAGAGGGAAGAACCTGAATGCCCTTTGGGATCTTCCGATCCGTTCCGACATTGAGATAGATGTCCAGGACGTCTTCAATCTTCGTGGTCTCTTTCAAGAATCTCCAACAGCTCAGCCATGTCATGTACCCCAATTTCTGGAAGATACTGGAACTAGATGTGCTCGCTGTCATTCCTACTGCTGGGACTATCCGGATTTCTTCTACCTGGGAAGAACCTGGCACACCCGAAACAGTCTCAGTGCTCCGATTATACCTTGGAATTAATTGTTTAATTGAATAAACACATGGCAAGGTCAATCTTATTTTTTCCATAAAAAATTCCTTATCCCAAAAATAAGAAATTTCCAGGTCTTCGAAGAGTTGTAACGTCCGAGGCAGAGGTACATATAGTCATGCCTCTACAAAAGGACGTAGTCGGTTGATGTCGACTCTCTGTGTTTTCTTCTTTCCTCCGCTTCGAATTATATAGTTTACATCAGATTTCTTCTCTACAATTCCGTAAGGACCGATCCAGGGCTGTGTCAACTTCTTCGATCTTCCGCGTCGCAAAACATCGTTTTTCAACAGGACTTTGTCGCCAACTTTGAACACCATTGGCTCCGCATCTCTGTCATATTGAACTTTCGATCGTTCTTTCACCTTGTCAAGGGTCTCTCTCGCCTCCTGATGAGCTGCACGTAATCTTTCCCGTAGCTCCTGAGCAAAGTCATCGTAGCAGTACGTCAAACGAGGCGGCTGTTTCACGGCTGTCGGTAATTCAGCGCGTCTTCCAAAAATTAGCTCAAATGGCGTCATTTTTGTTGCCGTGTGGGGCGTAGTGTTGTAAGCAAACATGGCGTATGGAAGCCACGTATACCAATCAGTTTGATCCTCCTGAATGAAGCCTCTCAGGTACTCCGCTAGAGTGCGATGCGACCTCTCAACAAT
>NW_021680792.1:133131-135504 GCF_001412515.2 Diachasma alloeum | reverse complement strand
TGACATTTCTAGTGTGACAGATTTCCCTATCGACCCGGATACGTCAATCTGGAGTTCAAAAATAAAGTCAAGCAATGGAGAATCAGTAGAGGGAAGAACCTGAATGCCCTTTGGGATCTTCCGATCCGTTCCGATATTGAGATAGATGTCCAGGACGTCTTTCATCTTCGTGGTCTCTTTCAAGAATCTCCAACAGCTCAGCCATGTCATGTACCCCAATTTCTGGAAGATACTGGAACTAGATGTGCTCGCTGTCATTCCTACTGCTGGGACTATCCGGATTTCTTCTACCTGGGAAGAACCTGGCACACCCGAAACAGTCTCAGTGCTCCGATTATACCTTGGAATTAATTGTTTAATTGAATAAACACATGGCAAGGTCAATCTTATTTTTTCCATAAAAAATTCCTTATCCCAAAAATAAGAAATTTCCAGGTCTTCGAAGAGTTGTAACGTCCGAGGCAGAGGTACATATAGTCATGCCTCTACAAAAGGACGTAGTCGGTTGATGTGGACTCTCTGTGTTTTCTTCTTTCCTCCGCTTCGAATTATATAGTTCACATCAGATTTCTTCTCTACAATTTCGTAAGGACCGATCCAGGGCTGTGTCAACTTCTTCGATCTTCCGCGTCGCAAAACATCGTTTTTCAACAGGACTTTGTCGCCAACTTTGAACACCATTGGCTCCGCATCTCTGTCATATTGAACTTTCGATCGTTCTTTCACCTTGTCAAGGGTCTCTCTCGCCTCCTGATGAGCTGCACGTAATCTTTCCCGTAGCTCCTGAGCAAAGTCATCGTAGCAGTACGTCAAACGAGGCGGCTGTTTCACGGCTGTCGGTAATTCAGCGCGTCTTCCAAAAATTAGCTCAAATGGCGTCATTTTTGTTGCCGTGTGGGGCGTAGTGTTGTACGCAAACATGGCGTATGGAAGCCACGTATCCCAATCAGTTTGATCCTCCTGAATGAAGCCTCTCAGGTACTCCGCTAGAGTGCGATGCGACCTCTCAACAATGCCATTGGTCTGCGGATGATATGCCGTTGTCTGTATCTTCTTCATTTTCAAAAGTCTACAGACATTTTTGAATATTTCCCCCACGAAATTTGGTCCTTGATCCGTGAGAAGTCTCTTGTGGCGTTCCATATTCACAAATTATTTTCTCCGCGAACGCACGTCCGACGGTGTTAGCCTCCTGGTCTGGAATAGGAATAGCTTTGCTGAATTTCGTCAGAGCATCCTGGAACGTCAAGATGTACTTATTTCCAGCGCTCGTCACGGGCAATGGACCAACTATATCCATAGCACATTGCTCAAACGCCGTCTGAGGGGTTTCTCCGACGATCATGGGCACCTTCGTAGCTTTTCCCAGCTTGTTGAGTTGACATTCCTCACAGCTTCCCACGTATTTCTCCACGTCAGATTTCATTCCCTTCCAATAGAATCTCTGTTTCAATTTAGCGTACATTCGCTTTTTCCCAGGATGACCAGCTACCGGTGTATCGTGGTATTCCCGTAGTATTTCCAAAACCTCATCGTCAGCAGGTGTGATGACCCCGCTGTCCGAGCCCGTACTCGCAACTGTCTCCGTCTCTTTCTTCGACTGCGCTCGAGTTACAATATTGATACGGCTCAACGCGTCGGCGTTGGTATTTAATTTCCCGGGCTTGTATACCACCTCGAAATCATACTCCTCTAATTTTAGACGCCAATGCACGAGATAGGAACCTGGATCATTGACGTTAAAAATCTATCTTAAGGGCCTGTGATCGGTAACGACAGTGAACTTTCGCCCATACAGGTAGGGTCGGAAGTGATGAGCACCCCACACAATGGCTACTAGTTCCCTCTCAATCGTACTGTATTTCTGCTCCGCAGGATTAAGCGTCCGGCTGGCATAGGCAATTGGCAGATCCTTTCCGATCTCTCCCTGCGACAACACAGCTCCCACAGCCTTGTTTGACGCATCCGTAGTCAGCAGAAGTGGCCTCTGGAAATCTGGATATTGCAGGATCGGCGTCGTAACCAGAGCTGATTTCAGGCTCTCAAACGCGCTCTCCTCCGCTGTCCCCTAGGTCCAGGCGACGTCCTTTCTTAGAAGGTTCGACAAAGGTTTTGCGATTTTGGAAAAATCCCTAATGAATTTCCGGTAGTAACCTGCCAGACCCAAAAAGGANAAATCGTACTGATTTCAGGCTCTCAAACGCGCTCTCCTCCGCTGTCCCCCAGGTCCAGGCGACGTCCTTTCTTAGAAGGTTCGACCAAGGTTTTGCGATTTTGGAAAAATCCCTAATGAATTTCCGGTAGTAACCTGCCAGACCCAAAAAGGACATTATTTCCTTTTCACTCTGAGGCTCCGGAAAATCCTTTACTGCT
>NW_021680792.1:132705-132888 GCF_001412515.2 Diachasma alloeum | reverse complement strand
TTTGCATTACCCCACCGATCCAAAATATCAGTAATATTGGGCAACGGAAATGAATTACCAACCGTGACGTCATTCAACCGTCGAAAATCGACGACAACACGAAATTTCACCTTGCCCGAAGCATCCATTTTCTTCGGTACGACGAGCAGAGGCGCATTCCATTGACTTTTACTAGGTCGTACG
>NW_021680792.1:132305-132466 GCF_001412515.2 Diachasma alloeum | reverse complement strand
TCTTAGAAGGTTCGACCAAGGTTTTGCGATTTTTGAAAAATCCCTAATGAATTTCCGGTAGTAACCTGCCAGACCCAAAAAGGACATTATTTCCTTTTCACTCTGAGGCTCCGGAAAATCCTTTACTGCTTCTATTTTACTAGGATCGGCTTTGATCCCAT
>NW_021680792.1:130813-132221 GCF_001412515.2 Diachasma alloeum | reverse complement strand
CTTTTACGGGTATTTGATGAAAACCCGAGGCCAAATCCAGAGTTGAGAAATACTTTGCATTACCCAACCGATCCAAAATGTCAGTAATATTGGGCAACGGAAATGAATCACCAACCGTGACGTCATTCAACCGTCGAAAATCGACGACAACACGAAATTTCACCTTGTCCGAAGCATCCATTTCCTTCGGTACGACGAGCAGAGGCGCATTCCATTGACTTTTACTAGGTCGTACGACGCCACTTTGCAGCATCTCCTTGACCTGCCGGTCAACCTCCCCCATCTGCGCTTCTGGTAGCCGGTGAGGTCTCACGTTGATGGGTGCGGTGCCAGGTTTCAAGGGAATTTCATGTTCTAGATGATCGGTCACCCCTGGTGAATCCCCTGGTAATTGCACGATAGAGTTATACTCCTCCAGGATTTCCAGAAGAGAGTCCCTCTCTTCCCTGTTCAGATGGTCAATTCTCCAACTCTCGTGCAACAGCTTAACGCGATCTTTTATTTCGGTTTTCTTGGAACTTCTCAGCATCATAATAATTTCTTTCGAGGGTAGAGGTTCAAGTCCTACAGTTGGTAGATCGATAAATACATCATTATCGTTGGTGTTGATTACACAAACGACTGCTTGACCATTTACCGCCCTGGTTAAGCATTCTCCCATGAATACTCCTTTTACCAGTTGTTTTTTCTGCGTGATCCCAGTCTTTGCACCGCGTGTAGGAACTCGAACTAAAATTTCACTTCTGGCTTCAATTTTTGCGGGCTCTCTGTCTTGGAATAAATCAAAAGGACGTCCATTAATTATTAACGCCTTTCCGTGCATTGTTTGCACATCTAGGCTAGAAGAAGACAAAAAATCCTCGCCTAGTATACCTCCGATGCAAGGAAAACTCTCAGGTACTACTTGAAAGGCATGTCCCAGGTATTTTCTACCAATTTTCAGGTATAATACCACCTCCCCCCATGGTTGCCACATCCTGATTGGAGATTCCTCTCAGGACTCGATTCCCCGGTGAGATTTCAACATCGTCCTCTAATTTATCTTTTCGTACAAGAGATGCTTTCGCTCCCGAATCTGCCAGGAATAAAGTAGGCTCCTTCAATTCAGCTGCACTGAGTAAAATCTGCGTTTTAATCTCAGCAGCCTTTGCTGGTTTTATCATCTGCCTTTTAGATTTTTTTGAAGAATTCCTCCCCTCCTCGGAAGATTTCACCATCATCACTTGATAAGCCCCCACTGGTAGAACTTTATCAGCATCAGCTTTCTCGCCTTTCTTTTTTGCAGAGTTGTTGTTATTGCTGGCCGTTTTGTCGTTTTTGTGTGTCGAGATCATACCATCTTTGCTATTGGTCAATTCTGACGGAACTTTTTGTGAATTAGGTATCCCCAATCTTTTTTTCAACTTAC
>NW_021680792.1:111622-130560 GCF_001412515.2 Diachasma alloeum | reverse complement strand
ATCAGTTTCGCCAGGGTCAGCACGAGTGTCTTGGAGGCTAATTTTTCCTTCTCTGTGAACTCATTATGCAGACCTAGTAACCCGTTCAAGAAATCCAAAGTGACTTCTTCCGTGCGAGCCACATATTTAGTAACATCTTCGTTTTCCTTCTGCTGTAGTCTACTGAACTCCACCTGAAGACCCAACAGACTTTTTGTTTTCCCAAAAAGCGACTCTAACTCAGTTTTTAGTTGTTCGAATGACGTAACTGTTCTGTATTTCAGTTGTTTCATGGCACTGCCTTCCAGTTTACTCCCTAAAATTCCTTCTAATAGAAATTCTTGGAGCTCAGGATGGATCAATTTTTTTGCGCTTTCGACTGATTTCATGAAAGCATCCAATTTATNCTCCCTAAAATTCCTTCTGATAAAAATTCTTGGAGCTCAGGATGGATCAATTTTTTTGCGCTTTCGACTGATTTCATGAAAGCATCCAATTTATCCGGATTTTCTCCTCCGAAATTACGTATCATCTGCAGAGCGCCTTTCAAATCGAGATGTGTACGTACAGTTTCTCGATGATTTTGGACATTTTGCTCTGCCCAGGCATCTGCTAACAGGTCTCTTACGTCATTCCTCTCCCTTTCAGCCTCCTCTCGACGAAGCCGCTCGGATTCCAGAAGTTGTTGCGCTTTCTGCATTTCCTCCTCCCTTTTCCTGTTTCTCATCTCAAGGGTCGCGACTTTTGAACCCAACCGCTCGGATCCATTACATATTTTGGTGGCAGCGTTATTTTGGCAAGACGGAGGCCTGATCAACCACTGTCTAATTACACAGTGATAGAGAACGAGATATTATTTGAGGAATTGGACTATTTGAGGGTAGTCTGGCCTACACGTGTAACGACTCTTTCATCGAGGGAGCGAGAAGATTACCTATTAGGTAAACCAGCTGAAGATTTTCGTGGACCTTTTCATCGAGGGAGCGAGAAGATTATTACCTTCGAGGTAAACAAGCCGAAGATTTTCGTGGACCTTTTCATCGGGGGCGCGAGAGATTAGCCATAGTGGTTAATGGCAGAAACCTACCCTACTACATATTCGTAATAAAAGGGCTAGTACAGTGGAAACCTAGTCTGACAGAAGGGACTAGCATCGAGTAGTAGCTACGCAAGTAAGATTATTTTATTTTTTTTGGCCAAGAGATAAATAATCGGTATGTCAACTCCAGGAGGTAGTCGACAAGAAAGTGAGTTTGACCAAGGTGTCGATAAGACCTGCCGACGCTTGGCCACACAATATTATTGGCCAGCGATGATTGAAGACGTGACGGCCTATGTAGGTTCGTGTCACGAATGTCAGCGCTGCAAAGGGCAGCAACAAGCGCCGATATGACAAATGGGACCACGGACAATCGAGAAACCATGGTCTGGAATATCGGCGGACATAATGGGACCATTTATGCGAAGTAAAGCAGGACATCAGTACATTCTGGTGATCCAAGACCTCTTCACGAAGTGGATAGAAATTCGTCCTTTGCGTAAAGGTACGGGAGCGATGATATGGAAAGCACTTGAGGAGACCATTATCTATCGATGGGGAGCTCCTAGAGAATTGCTAACTGATAATGTAACCGAACTCGTAAATAAGGATTTGAAAGACCTCGCTGCTTCAACCAACATAAAGCATCGAACGACGCCTCCACATCTCGGTGATAACTCACAAGCGAATCCCACCGAGAGAGTGAATCGTTCGCTTAAGGCAATGATAAGAGGGTATGTAGAAGCAGACCACCGTGATTAGGATTGCCATTTGGATACATTTAGATTTGCATACAATACAGCCCTACACAGTTCTCTGAAAACCACACCTGCTTTCGTAAACTTTGGTCGAGAACCAGAGCCCGCGAATTCGCTACGACGAAAGATAGAAGGTGACGTGGAAGTCGAAGAGACACATGCAGTCTCCTGGGTCGAACGTATGAAACGTCATGATACCCTGAGGCTAGGGTTCAGACATGCGTGAGCCGAAGCTAATGATAGACAGGCACAAGCCTATAACTTGCGCCGAAGAGCTGGTGAATACGAGGTCGGGAAACTAGTATTAGTCCGCAACCACGCGCTGTCAAATGCTGCAAAGCATCACTCAGCGTCATTGAATAAACCATGCAATGGACCCTTCATAGTCACCAAGAAGCATTCCGGAAACTGTTACGAAGTTTCTGAGTTAGCTGGTCGTAATCCAAAAGGCACCTCAATAGTGGACATGAAGACTTATAAGGAAGCCTTGGATGTTCCTCCGGTCGACGAGTCGGAAGAAGAGTTTCTCCAGGAGATTTTGACTTGAAGTGTAGGTTTCGGGTTGAAACCTCTCTTAAGGCGAGAGGTGTGTAACGAGATTTTCTCGTTACTTAAAAACTGTTTTACCCACACGAAAACCCATGAGTCAAGAATGGTTAGAGTGAGGGAAAGAGTAGGGAGCGACATCTAACACCATCTGAAGAAGCTGAGCGAGAGATGAGAGTGACATCGAACGGCGGTTAAAGTGAACCGCGCGTGATGTGAATAGAGCAATCAAATAATGCCAAGAGGCGTGGTTTGGGTGAAACCATGCTTCTGAACATTATAGAGAGGCTGTCGATACGCTGTCGCCATATCTAGAAATTCGCCCGGCTGTGTTTGGAGGAAATGAGCCAATGTACTGGCGTTCCAACTGGGCGATTCTAGAAGCGCTATCGACTTGGACTAGAGACTAACGGCTAGGTGAGAGGACTATCGCCCCCTCGATGGCCGTCTAGCTAATTGGTGGTGGTGGGGTAACGGATGACCCACCGTCGCTAAGATGTTCAGACTAGTGGAAGACGGCCCTAGTAGATTTCGAGACAGTCGGTGACAAGCACTGGAGTCGAGCGGGTGGTTATCCGGTTACTCGGCACAGTGATTAGTGGCATTAATCCGTATGGATTATAGGGATTCGTTGTGAGGACAAGATCGGATGTTTTAATTCCGCGTTCTCAGGGATCCATCACTTCGGACGAAAGAAGTGGTGTTGGCGTGGATCCGTGGACCGGGAGTTTGGCGGACTCCTGGAGGCCCGATCGCACGTGCCTCCACGACGAGTAATCTGGATGTTGGCCCGCGATGATAGTGCTTTTACCGAGCATTGAGGTTGAGTTGGTGTGGGCACAGGGGGTTGAGAATAAGTCTCCGGACCCTGTGTCAAATGTACCTCTCAATGTTTGGCGCTCCGAAGAGTGAGAAGGTTTCGCAGGTAATGGTCGACTTCTCCAGAGTTGCGCCCCTCTGGAGAGAAAAGAAACATGTCAGAAGAATGGAAACATCCTCGGCAAAAGGTAAATGGAGAAATGTCTCCCAGAAGATACGCTTCATCGAGATCTCTCGGCTGAAAAGACGAAGATCGATCGAGTGATTTACTCCTAATATGGTGGACCTCGCCTACTGTACCGTATTACGCTGATGCTGGCTCGGCATATTTAGTCCCGCCACGAGAACTGCTCAGGGTAGACGAGTTATCCTCTGAGGCCAGTTTACCGTTGGATTCTCCGTGAAAATCCAGCTGGTGCCCAACGATTGAGCGATAGAGAAGATGCCAAACTAGTTTGGGATCTCTGCTGGAGCAGCACCGGCAAAAATTCCTTACACGCTCCGTAATATTTTTTGGATGTAGCCTTTCATAAATGATCATGGTAGATGTGATAGATTGTATAAAAGATGGTCCTCACATAACCTCATTTGTTCACCATATGGTCCCTTTATGACCCCCATATCCCCCTCATGATCTTTATTTTGACCATCGTGAACCCTGACAATTTTTGCGTTGCTTTAATTTGCAATTCTATTATATAAAGATATACTACTGATCCTTCTTGACGTCTATTTTGACCACCTGATAAACCCCATAAAACCTGTTGAATCCATTTGACTCCATATGACCCTCATATCATCACGCTGACTCAATATGACCCTATGTGATCCTATAGGACCACCATGTGAACGCATGTGACCCCATATGACCCCTATATTGACCCTCATCATCCTTATTTTGAGCCTCATAACCCTTATTTAGACCCTTGTGAACTCTGAAAATTGTTACGTTGTCTTAATTTACAATAATATTATATAGAGCGATATAATCCCCCGTACATGATATACCCCTACCACATATAATCGAAATTTTCTCTCCGTATTAAAATTGAGATATCGAGATTGAAACTTCACAATAAGATATCAAGGCATAGAGATCAAACCTTCAAAACAAGAAAACGGAGAGAGGAAATATCGAACCAAAACGAAAGTAAAGTAACCAAACGAAAATAAACCCGAAAAAACGTGTGTCAGTGGAATCGGGCGCACTAACATCCCATTAGATGGAAAATTCAAAATGTAAGTGGCGACAGGAGGCGCTTGGGGATAAGTATCGCGGTAGTAGCTGTTTTCAAATACGGTTTGGCATGTATCACCACCGCGATACTTGATTTTGAAAATTTTGAAAGTTTTGAAAATTCCCAAAATCCTGGAAATTTTGAAAATTTAGAAATTCCTCCGTATATAAAACTCTTTCATACATGACCACCTCTCCATATATAAAACCTCCTTATCTATAATATTAGCCCCCCCTCCTCATATTATATCCGTTATATAAATATAAATTCCCTCTTGTAGAATTAATTGGCTATCTAGCTATGGAGATCAAAATGCTACAATGAAATATCGAGATATGGAGAGACAATATCCAGCCAAAATGGAAGATCGATACCTCAAGATCTACTCCGAATCAAAACAAACCAGAATGTAACGTGTTTAGTCTGACTTTAAATCTCAACATTGAACCGTTAGAAAACATTTTAAAAATCTGAAAAAATATTAGAATGTTGACGTTTAGAGGAAGATTGATGAAATAATAAAAAAATTGTAATTTTCTGAAAATTACGAGCATTTTCTATAAATAATTTTAAAACAATCAATTTTCCCCTGTTATGCCCCAAAATAATGTGGTAATATTAAGTAATAAATTATTTACAATAGTGAAGCAGTTAAACGATGAATTGAGTTCAACTTACTTTACTCATTGTTTTACTAAATCAGCGTTCATGTCCAATACTGTTTACCAGTATCATAACGTGACATGCTTAATTACTATATAAGCTGGACTCACGAATATTCGGGAGGTCAGTCGTCAACTTGAATCAAGCTTAATACTTATTTTGTATCATATTTGTAATTTCTACATAATTATCCCCTCTGGATAATTATGAGTTAGTTTAAATAAATAAACACATCTTTTCCCACCAAGTAAAATACCGGATCCCAGTATCTATCTACTGTATGGAGATTTATCTCGAAATAGCAGAACCCAGGGATTTATCCGTAACATTTTTGGTGGTAGCGGTGCGTCCTCGAAGGCAGGGCTTGATGAATTCTTGCCAACGACTACAGTAGGGTACGAGAATAATTTGGTAAACTATAGGGAATTAGAGGTTCGCTATCATCCTCCGGAATTCATTTTCATCGGGGGAACGAGAAGACTGTCCTAGGATAAACTACCAGAGGAAGATTCCAATCGTACTATGCGACGATTTTGGATTCAGAGAGTTATCAACTCCTAGGATAGCTCAACAGGAGAGGATTTTAATCGTACTGAGCGACGTTTTGGATCCAGAAACCTATTCAACCGAATAGTACGAGGTCTGATTTTGTCCTCAATTTCAACGGTCAGACTTGGTTCTCTTGAAGGGGGAGAGGATCCGAAGCAGCTGATAAGTATTTAATAATTATTCAACTGCATTGAAGAATATTTTTGTGACTTGCTGCAAAAATAGTTATGGCTTCATAGAGGCATATTCGTAGAGAATTTGTTGCAGCCAGGAATTTTTGTCGTCAGAGTGAAAATTATTCCGGAAGATTTCTACTACAGCCTAGGTCTCTCAGGTACTGGGTAGTACTGTGGATATACAAGGACTCGGTGAGGCTCTGGAGGACATGTAAGCTTCCAAAGGAGTTCATTGTGAATCTCCTGGAAAGATAAATTTTATTGAGATGGGCCCAAAGACACTAGCAAGTGTGTTAATTATTGAGGAAGTCCTAACCGGTGTGCCAGAGGCAACACAACAACTCGTCGAAGCACCAGCACTGGTAGATGTACCAGGTTCGTTGTCAGCAGTCGGTGTATAGAATGCGGCCATGAAGGCGGCAATGGATGTCATCGGCCCATCTGATCACGAAAATCAAGATTTTGCAGATTCTATAGAAGGTACAACCCCCTTAGTACCAAGCAGCAAAAAGAACATGATTCTGCCAGAATCTGAGTACAGAAGTACAAAAGGGATAAATGCTGGAGTGATCACTTTGAACGAATTACATGTGGAATTTTGCAGCCTTCGGCAGGGAACAGACGAGAGCGTCAACGCATTTGGGATTCATGTCGAGAGGTTGGCAATGGAATTAGCGAAAATTTGTTTCGAATTGGGGTTGATACAACCGATTCAGCGCTTGGTGAAATTAGTGAAACAAACATATCACAAGTGTTGGGAAACAGCAGCAGAACTCGAGGAGACAATCTTGCTGAGTTCAACGAAGAATCCGAAGTGGGACACGGGGCAATACGTGTCATCAAACGGAGGAATTTTTTTCAGCAAAGGCTCAATAACGCAGGCGACGATTGAGGACAACGCCGCAGCAGGAGTCAACGTTCCAGATTTATCAGAGCAATTGATGCGCCTAGCAAAGAGGGCGAGAACAATGCAGAAGAACCAACAGCAAGGTCAATTGAAATTGAACATTTATTTCAACTGCGGAGAAGAGGGACACGCAGCTGCAGAATGTGGACTCTTATTGGGAAATGGAAACGACAAATTAATTCGATCGAATTCTAAACGTAATGTCGAAAATCGTCATCAGGAGAAGTGCAAATACTACAAATATGAAGATCATAATGCATACGTTTGTCGTAAACGGAAGAAACGACGTGAAAATTCCGATTCAGCAGAAATTGAGGCCATTCCGGATGGTAACAAGGCCAAAATGTTGAACAGAGACGATACCACAAATAAAATCAAGTCATCTTGATTTTTTAATGTTGTAACTTATAGCCTCAGCGATCCTCAGCAATTTTAATACAAATTAATGACGTGAGAAAATCTCTCAAAGTCTAAATTGTCCTAACGTTTCGACTTCCAGGGAAGTCCTCATCAGGGGATTCTCTTTATTCTTCTAATTCAATCAAATTTCCAAATTTTTACATATAAAAAAATCAAAATCGGTATCGGTTCTTAAGTTCTATCATACATACTGATCGTTAAAGGTACGGATGTTGGTCTAAAATCATTACAATTTAAATTGTCAAATTTTAG
Source organism: Diachasma alloeum (assembly GCF_001412515.2). Classification (NCBI taxonomy): domain Eukaryota; kingdom Metazoa; phylum Arthropoda; class Insecta; order Hymenoptera; family Braconidae; genus Diachasma; species Diachasma alloeum. The sequence goes on along the minus strand of NW_021680792.1, from coordinate 123,214 downwards.
TATAGTACCAAGGTTAGAGAAGTGAATGGTGATGTTGCATTAAGCAATGATAAAATTGGGGATTAAATCTTCATATCTGCATTGGAGGAGGAAATTCCTACATGTTTCAAATTTTTCATCGTTCTGAAGAAGACTCTTAAGATGTTGTAACTCTTCCGAGGCCCTTGGGCCATATGTGCAGTTGATGGTAGTGAAGAAAGATGTCGAAGTCCCTTGTTTCTGGCAATAGTATATTCCAGCAAGATTTTTTTTACCTTTTCATGCATCGCCTGCTCATCGACCGTTCATGAATTCCCTGACGAGGACTTCCCTGGAAGTCGAAACGTTGAGACAATTTAGACTTTGAGAGATTTCTTCACATCATTAATTTATTTTAAAATTGCTGAGGACCGCTGGAGCCATAAGCTACAATATCAAAAAATCATGAAATACATGAACCGTCAAAAAAATCTTGCTGGAATATACCATGGCCAGAATCAAGGGACTTCAACATCTTTCTTCAATACCATCAACTGCACATATGGCCCAAGGGCCTCGGAAGGGCTAGAACATCTTAAGGGTCTTCTTCAGGACGAAGAAAAATTTGAAACACGTAGGAATTTCCTCCTCCAATGCAGATAGGAAGATGTAATCCCCAATTTTATCATTGCTAAATGCAACATCACCATTCACTTCTCTAACGTTGGTATTAAACGAAAATTGGACAATTTAAATTGTAATGATTTTAGACCAAAATCCGTACCTTTAACGAACATTATGTATGATAGAACTTAAGAACCGATACCGATTTTAACTTTTTTTATATGTAAAAATTTGGAAATTTGATTGATTTAGACGAATAAAGAGAATTCCCTGATGAGGACTTCTCTGGACGTCGAAACGTTGGAACAATTTAGATTTTGAGAGATTTCTTCACGTCATTAATTTATATTAAAATTGCTCAGAACTGCTGACGCCATAAGTTACAACATCAAAAAATCATGAAATACATGAACGGTCAAAAAAATCTTGCTGGAAAACCAAGTCATCCAACGATTCAGACCAACATATCGCAATTCCAGACAGGTACATCAGATGATGACGTACGGAATTGAACGTGATTCATATGGCATCAGGGGGAATATAGAGCACTTGCAGAATACGAGACGAGTAATAAGGCTAGTGCAATATAATAAATTAAAAAATCATTTTGTTTTGGAGGCGGAAAAACTAAAAAAGCGGACAGTTTTCCTGATAGACTCAAGAGCAGCTGTTTCACTGATAACAATTAGGAGAATACGCAAAAGATTCCCGCTAATGGAGGATACCAATATTCTGCGGAGAATTGCTGACCAAGAGGTTTTGACACTCGGTAGAATTGTCACGTATTTCCAAATTGGGCAGGAGGAATTGGGGCACATTTTTCACGTGGTCCCCAACGACTTTACTTTCTGAGGAGGAATACTAGGAGAAGATTTCCTAGAATCAATAGACCTGGACGTGAGAATTATCCCAGGGAGGGCCTTATCGATAAATGGCTCCAAACTGAGATTTTTCAGATTAAAGGAGATTGACAAAACACGATTCTTGACTAGGTCAACGAAAGATGCAGTACTCCAGGTCAATCAATCAGCCCAAATCCCAGAGGTGATGGGAAAAAACTTTAAGGGGGTATTTTCATGGCGGCGGGCCCCGTCTACTGGGTTCCCACTTTGTCGTTAGTCCGGGGGCTCGGTTGCGAGCGGTGAAGGTCTTAAGGACTACCGCCCACCCAGTCCATGTGTGTGAGCGGCGTAAGCCACGGTCTCGGCCATACCCTGCCTAAGGATGCGTGGCACAGGGGGAGCTGTATCGCTAACGGTGCCTCTCAAAAACCTGGGCGACCTCTGAGAGTAGTCTTGGGTGTAACCTACCCGAGACAAGCCAAGCCCTGGGCAATCGCGGCAATGCAGCAGGTGAAAACGCTTAACCGCGGTACTCGTGGGACCAAAATGGAAACCAATCTAAAAAATCTCAGTATTGAAAAAGTAACTTCGGGAGGGGCCAGCGATGGCGAATACACGAAGTCTGACAAGGCTGACCAATCTGGTATCGATGTGAATCGGGTCAGACTGAGTGGAGCCGAGAGAAGACGTCGCAAGAGAGCGAAGCTACATCAAACCTCGGGGGCGATTGCAACCTTGGCGGATGCAGCAGCGAAGGTCGATGCGGTGAAGGGGAAGGGGGCTTTAAGGAAGGCAATAAAACGCCTTCCATCAGAGCGTACCACGCCAAGCCCCTTACTCAAACCGAAAGAAAAGAGAATGAGAACGCACGATCAGGACACATATGCTCTGAATACTGCGAGCTCATTCAAGCTTGCAGTTATGTCGGAGTCATATCCGGATCAGAAACTGGGCACTGAAGAGGTAACGGAAGTGAAGAAACTCCTGAAGGGGACCATTCTGGCGTTACCTGACGGGGTGAAAGCACCCACCTTCAACGGTGTCTGGGAAAGAGAAGGTGTGGCAATGGTATACTGCACTGATGAGGAAACGGGAAATTGGCTGAAAAGCCTTTTCCCCGAAAACAAAATAGCTGGGCATATTGTACGTGTGGTCGCAGCCTCGGAGCTTCCCAAGAAGCACAGGGTTGTACTACACGTGGAAGACCCAGATCTAACCGCTCAAGAAGCACTGTGCTTCCTTGAGAAACAAAATGCAGGACTGCAGGCCAGAGAGTGGGTTGTCGCTCGGGGCAGTGAGAGTAGGGACGCGAAAAGTGCCCACTTCGTTGCGCTGATAGACGACCGATCACTCTCTGTTCTGAAAGCCTGCAACTTCAGACTGCACTGCGGGATTCAAAAAGCAACTGTCAAGCTGCTTGCGAAAGACCGTGGTGAAAGTCAGAAGAAGGGTACATAGAGGTACCAGGAAAGTAGTCATCATTATGGCTGCAACCCGGGTGCACATTGTACAGATAAATTTGCACCACAGCAAAGCAGCCTCGGCTACTCTAGTCAGGCTGTTAGCTGGGATGCAGACTGTCATAGCAATGATCCAGGAACCATGGATAGTGGACAATGCTATTAAGGGCCTCAGTGGTTGTGGCAGAATCTATCACGCAAACACTCAGGAGAAAATTAGATCTTGCATTGTTATTAAAGGACTAGACTCTTTCTTCTGTTCACAGGCTAGTGAGGGAGACCTGGCTGTGGCACAAGTGGATCTGGGCCTGGGACAAGGCGAGGAAATGAGCCTGGTTGTAGGGTCAGTTTACATGCCCTATGACTCGGCTGAACCACCTCCTTCGAAAAAAGTAAAGGACCTATGCAACCATGTGACGGAAAGGGGACTTGAACTCCTGCTAGGTTGTGATGCCAACTCGCACCATGTAGCATGGGGGAGCACCGGCATTAACGGCAGGGGGGAAAGCCTCCAGGAATTCATAATGGGGGCCGGTCTAAATATCCTTAATAGGGGGTCAGAACCTACCTTCATAGATCGGAGACGACAGGAGGTCATAGATATCACTCTGGGGACGGATCGAGTGGCAGACATGATTGGAGACTGGGGAGTCTCAAAGGACCTCTCAGCGTCCGATCATCAAACCATAAGAATGTCCATCCACACAGTAAAAGAAACGGAATGGGTAAGAAACCCAAGACGAACAAACTGGGGAAATTACCGAGAAAGTCTATCTGACAATCTTAGGGATATCATCCTCAGATTTAACAACAAAAAGCAGCTGGAGGAGGCTTCGATTGCTCTAACCCAGGCTATCATGAACTCCTTCGAAACAAACTGCAGGCTAATCCCGAAAGGGCAGCCCACTGAGACTCCTTGGTGGTCAGGGAAACTCGGTGGGCTGAGGGGCAAGGCTAGAAAAGCTTTTAACAAAGCTAAGAACATGAGAGCGGGCCCCCGTAAGGAAGACGCATGGAAAACTTACAGAAGCTTGCTCGCAGATTACAACAAGGCAATAAAGACAGCCAAAGAGGACTGCTGGAGGGCTTTCACAAGCAACGCGGAGAGTCCATCGGAGATCTCTAGGCTGGCAAAAATCCTTGGAACAAACAAGACTCCATATCTAGGAAGCCTACCGGCACCAGATGGCAGCCACACGAAAACCATGGGAGAGACTCTGGAATTCCTAATGAACACTCACTTTCCAGGCTTCATACATGCCCAGGAGATGGACAAAGAAACAATGCAAAATCAGAGGGGTGTCTACGAAACCCATGATTGGGCATTGGCAAATAAAGTAGTGCAGCCCTGGGGGGTCAAGTGGGCCATCAAAACATTTGAACCCTTCAAGGCACCGGGATCAGACGGGATCTACCCAGCCCTATTACAGGAAGGGATAGAGACTATCACGGGACCCCTAACCAACATACTCAGAGCTAGTATAGCCCTGAAACATGTCCCTAGTGTGTGGAATGAGACTAGGGTAGTATTCATTCTCAAGCCTGGAAAAACCGGTTATATAAAACCAAAAGACTTCCGTCCTATAAGCCTCACATCCTTCATCCTAAAGACCCTGGAGAGGCTGGTGGATAGACACACCAAGGCCGGGCCCTTGGCTGACAGACCCCTCTGCCCCTGTCGATATGCATACAGGGAGGGAAGATCAACAGATACCGCCTTACATCACCCGGTGGGACTGATTGAGGGACAACTGGCGGTCCAGGGTTTTGCCATAGGCGCCTTTCTGGATATTGAGGGGGCTTTTGATAGCACTTCGAACCTGACTATAGAGAAAGCCATGGAAGAACGACAGGTGTCTAAGACTATCCTTACTTGGACACAAAACATCCTGAAAGGCAGAAGGCAGGACATGGAAGGGCATGTGTGGGCGCTTTAAGTGACCAGCCGCGCATATTCCATTCTATTCTATTCATGGCGGCGGGCAGAAAAAAGATATTAATCACCTTTTTTTTCTCATAGTAAAAAAGAATAAAAAGAAACGAAATTTTCAGGATTTATTTATCAACATCTTCACAAACTAGTTCTGATTTTTCATTTGAAAGCAAAATTATATATTATAATTTATTGGCTATATTGTGGGGCCAGATTCAAATGTTCATTCTCGCTGGCGCCCAATTTTACGTCAGTTGTATTCATCTAATAGATGAAAATGATATCGGTCTATCATCAGGAAGGTAGGCGCTCTCGTGTAACTGCAATAGAAAAAAAATTAGAAAAAATATGACGACCGAAATATTGAGGACTGAATTTTCCATGCATTTTCCTCACATTCAAATCTGCAATGAAAAATAATAATAATTTTGTGATCATTATTATTTTCGCATACACGATAGATAAGTTTCCAATTAAACGAATAAACTTTGGTTGAATAAAATCGGTCAAATGACTACCAAGTTATTTCGTTCGCGGTTTTGTAAAAAGTCATCCGGAGGAGCACTAAGGAAAACGCGTTCAAAGTTTCCACGTTGGGTAGGGAAGTCCTCTGCGGATGGAGTGAAACGTCTGAGACTCAGTGTTTGAATTGCTCTAGCTCAGTGAAAAAAAAATCAGAAAATATTGCGGTAAAAAGAAAAGGAAAATATAATAATCGTTGCGTCGAATACAACTTTGAAAATTATTTTCAACAAATATGGAGAAATGTGGCAGGGTGCTTTATATAAAAAGCGGGATTTCTGAGGACTTACCTCAGATCCTCTAACTTGAATTCATTGTTATTTATATACAAAATGAATCGGAAAAAATTCTCAAAAATTCAACATCTCTCTTGAAGTGTTTTGAATCATGTGCAATTTGACATTATACGGTTTATGCAAATTTATAGCATTTATAACTTATTATAGAAAAAGTTGCTGTCTTCAATCCAGTCTCCTATTGCATGAAGAAGTAAACATACAATATAACTAATTACACTCCCATTAATATTAACTTGAATAAGCTCTAATGATAACTCATTCTATGGTAATTTTCTCCGCAATATTCTACTATTTTCTTCCATTGAGCCAGAGCAATTCAAACAGAGATATAGAATTTTCATTTCAATAGGACTATATCACTTGCCTGAATATAATACAGACTTTTTTTTTAAATTACCTGTTTGTGTTTAAGCAGTTTTTTCACTCAGCTATTCCTGCGCCGTATAATAGGCCTACTTCTTCGAAAATTTTACTCGGGGGACGAGTTAATACATTTTTTTCCACAATTGCATTCAAGAGAAATTTGAAATGCCACATCACTCGGTGGTGTGGTACCGAATGCCACGTCACTTTGACATAATTCGCATATTAAAAAGTCACTTATAGCAGAAAAAACCATCATAAATTCGATCAAACAATATTTGAATCCCGGTTTAACGGCAAGTTCGTGATCACCACTTTTCCTCAACTTTGCTGCCGATGTACTAATGAATGATGTATCACTATGACTACTACTGCCTACTTTTCTTTTTCGATTCCCGTGTAATTTGCGACTTTGACGTCTTTCCGGATGAGTGCTGCGATACTTTGTATGCTTTCGATCCATTTTATTCCTCTGATAAACTACCGTAGCAGTTGTAAGGGATTTTCGCCGGTGCTTCACCAGCAAATATCCCAAACTATTTTGGCATTTTCTCTATCGCTAAATTATGTCGGGTGCCAGCTGGATTTTCACGGAAAATCCATCGGTAAACCGGCCTCAGAGGATAACTCGTCTACTCTGAGAACTTCTCGTGGCGGGACTAACAATGCCGAGCCAGCATCAGCGTAAAACGGTAGAGTGGGCGAGGTCCACTACACTAGGAGTAATTCACTCGATCGATCTTCGTCTTTTCAGCCGAGAGACCGCCATAAAGCGTATCTTCCAGGAGCCATTCCTCCATGTATCTTTCGCCGAGGATGTTTCCATTCCTCTGACGTATTCCTTTCCTCTCCAGAGTGGCTCAACTCTCGAGAAGTCGACCATTACCTGCGAATCCTTCTCACTCCTCGGAGCGCCGAACACTGAGAGGCACATGCGACACAGGTATCCGGAGACTTATTCTCACCCACCTGTGCCCACCCCACTCAACCTCAATGCTCGGTAAAAGCACTATCATCGCGGGCCAGCACCCAGATTACTCGTCGTGGCGGCATGTGCGATCGGTGCGAGTCGAATTCATCTGTAAACCTACCTTTACATGCCCCCTCTCTTTATGTACCCGGGCCCTATTAAATAACATTCATTCGTATGCCCAAAATGCAGTTTAAAGGGAGCGCGTCACGCAGTCTTAGGCGCGTAACAATAGAGACCGATATCCAGCTGCGATCCATCGCCAGGCCGGCAGGTGTACGCTCGGCTGAGAACCTTTACAATTTGTATAATTATCAATATTTTCCAAAAATTCATTCACGTACTTATTTCTAAATGATCGCAGAAAAATAATACGTCAGAAAAAAAAACGATTTTTTCGACCCTCGTCATGAAAATACCGCCTTAAGCAAACAACTGTTTCGGACATGGGGCCCATTGGAAGTGGCAATCAGCCCGGTTATGTAGAGAGTAAAATCACACAAGCACATGCGGAGTCATCCATTTTTGAAATAACTGAACAGACAGACAATCTTCAAATAAGTCATCGGAAATCCACACAGAGAGACAACTCATCGGAAACTCGGATTTTTCTTCCCTGGCGGGTGGAGAGATGCTGAAAAGGGAATTATCGGTGTTGGAAAAAAAAATATTTTCAATGGTTTGCATAGCTTGGAAAATGTTTGGCAGATGTCAGCGGAAAATATGAGTCATGTCAATAAAGGTAACAGTCATTATAATGACAGCAAAAATATTAGCAGCATCCAAATATCGGAAACAAGTGAATCTGCTGCTTAGTAAGTGTCGAATATATCGCGCTAATTCCTACTTCATCCACTGATTTAATTATCATTGTCAGGTACTAGTATAACCTCATCTGGGCCCTTACCTAACACTCAGTTGTCTTATCCTGAGGTGCTCTCTAATTATTATTACATTACGAGATGTGTTTAGAATAAAATCAAGCATTCTATAAACTCATCCGTGTTATTAATTGACATCTCGAGCACACCCTGCATAAAAACCGGTTATGGGCCCAGGACGTTAAGCTTGGTATTTTGGCAATTGACGTTTTGCGAGTTTCTTACACGAAAACTCGGATAATTCGAGTTCATCGGAGAAAGTGAGGTTAAAGCCAAGGCCCACGTGCAAAACTTCAATTACTTCGCCATAAATAACGAGACAGCAAATAATCTGATCAAACTCAGAGGACCAGAGAACTAGGCGGTCTGTAAATTTCAGGCTCGGGTAAATTTGATGGCAATAGAAGCAATAGGCCACATCGATGGAACATCCCCCAGACCTAGCCCACCCTCCGAAGACGCAGCAGCAGATGTCTAGAGGCAGTATGCAAGTGACCTGAACACTTGAAGGAAAGGTGCAAAGGAAGGCAGGTGCAAAATTAAAGGAAAAGCTCAGGGTCTCATCGTGACGACGCTAAACGAGGGGACACTGATCCAAATAATGAATCTGAGACAGCTAAAGCCATGTGGGACCAGCTGAAAGACATGTTCAAGACGAAAACAGCGACCAGCATCCACATGAAAAGAACGAGATGGAAAGTGCAACTATTGTCATGGTGAGGGACACTACGAGTTCGAGTGCAGAACAAAGCTGACGGACCTCTCAGATAGATACGAAAAGGATTCGAAAGGCTCATCATCATGCCATGAAAGAACACAAGGTGGAGCTCTCATAATAGACACATCATTGTCAATGCCAACATCGGAGGTTTCCTCCAATGATTGATACCTGGGCTCAGGTGCGACCAATCACATGACCGGCAACAGGGAATGGCTAATTGACATGAAAACAATCAAGGGGAGCGTGAGAGTCGGCAACGGGACTGAGCTGAAAGCAACTGCACAAGGGGATACATACTCGCTCGCGATGGACACAAGTGGGTTGAGAAGCACCTCAAAGAGGTATTGTACATTTCTGATTCAAAATACAAGCTATTTTCGCTCGGAATGGCACTGGACAAAGGTCTAACCCAGGGGGCCACCAGAAATACCTGCCTACTGAAACGCAACGGACTTACTCAAGCAGTGGGAGATCGTCAAAGCAAATTGTGCAAAATGAGGTTCAAGATCTTTCAACCTGACGGACAAGCTGAAAGTGAAACTTCCCTTGTTTGTAGTTTCAAAACATGGCATGAGAGACTCGTTCATCAAAATTATACTCACGTGAAAAATCTCCTGAACTCACTAGATATCAAGGCGTCTGGAAAGCAAAAGTTTTGTGAACCTTGTGTGCTAGGAAAAATGCAAAGAAAACCACTTCCCACGAGCAACACGAGAACCACAGATATAGGGGAAATCATTCATGTAGATGTCTGCGGATTCATGCAGACAATATCTCTTAGAGGAGCCAGGTACTTACTACTTCTAAAAGACGACTACTCCCACTACAGACGCGTTTATTTTCTGAAAGGAAAGGATGAAGTCTCCAAATGTCTCAGCAATTTCCTGGTAAGAATGAGCAAAGAAACTAAAAGACCAGTGAACACTCTAAGAATAGACCAGGGCCAGGAGTTCACAAATAAAAAAATCAAGAGAATTACTGAGGACAACGACATTAAGCATCAAACGTCAGTGGTGTACACGCCTGAACAGAATGGCACGATTGAAAGGGAAAACTGAACCGTCGTCGAAGTAGCCAGGACTATGCTGTATGCAGCCAAGCTACCGTTAACCTTGTGAGCAGAGGCAGTCAACTGTGTGGTGTATGTGTGTCACTAAACCGCACCGGTACGAGCATTGAAAAGCTGAAGACCTCCTTTGAGCCATGGCACAAGAAAAAACCCAAAGTCGAGATACTGAGAAAATTTGGAAGCAGAGTCTACGTGCATGTTCCTCAACAAAAACGCCGGAAATGGGACCCCAGGGCAGAGGAAGGGTATCTCGTTCACTACGATGATGACATCAAAGGATATCGAGTCTGGTTTCCAAAGAAACACAACGTCAGTGTACATCGCGACGTCGTGCTTAACGAGGACAATTTCCAGGGTGAACATCGGGTGCAGCACAACATATCCATACACAAGGAGAGTCACGGTAGTGCTGGGTACGTTGGAGATAATCAATCACAGTCCGAGGACGAGTCTGAAAATTCACAGATTTCGCCAGTGCCAGCACCAGATGAATCATCCAGCGATAATGACGATGACAAAGAAGAAGACGTCATCTCAATATCAGAGATCATTGAGGTAAATACGTCAACGGACGAGTGTTAGCTGACAACAGTGTTAGCTGACTCACCAAAACGCAGGTCGATTCAGATACTTGTGACAGCATCTTATTCACCAGAAGATCATCCAAAATCCAGTGACGAAGATGAATTAGAGGAGCTACTCCTAGGACAGGCGACTGAACCGAGGGATTTCACTGAGGCCCAGAACAGCAGTGATGCTGACAAGTGGAAAAAGGGCATAAAAGAAGAAATGACTGCCCTAAATAAGAACCACACCTAGATTCTAATCGACAGACCCAAAAAGGCCAACGTAATGAAGAATCGATGGGTTTTCAGAGTAAAACTGAACCCAAAAGGCCCTGAAAGATTTAAAGCACGACCGGTTATCAAGACGTACCAACAGAAGCCTGGGGTAGACTATACGGAAACCTGCAGCCCAGTGGTGAGTTTCAATGCAATAAGAATAATATTATCACTGACTGCAGCTCACAGAATGCACACCGCACAATTTGACGTAAAGACAGCATTCCTTTATGGCCACCTGGACGAAGAGGTGTACGTGGAACAACCCGACGGTATTAATGATGGCAGCAATAGGATTTGCTAACTCCAGAAGAGTCTCGACGGTCTCAAACAGGCACCACGATGCTGGAACCAACGTCTGATTAAGTGTTTGGATAAATTCGACATGAAGTGTACGAGTGTGGAGCCCTGCGTCTTCCAATCCAGAGACAACTCTAATAGAGAACTACTGCTGGCTATCTATGTGAACGACGGGCTGGTTGCATCGAGAAATGAGGAGAAAATTCGAGAGTTCTTGCCTTATCTAGAGAGCGAACTGGAAATAAAAAGAAATTCACTGAGTTTGTGTTTGGGTGTTCACTTTGCTGATGGTTCACTTTTTGCTCATCAGTCAGCCTACACGCAGAGGGTCCTGGACCGATTCAACATGGGTTAGGCCAATACAGTCAGCATCCCGGCTGACACTCATCAGAACTTGAGTATGTTCACGGCACCTGGAAAGGACTCTGAGCCAATCAAGGCTCCATACCGCGAAACAGTTAGTGCACTGCTGTGCCTGTCGCTAATCACTCGCCCAGACATCACTTTTGCGGTGAACGCAGTGAGTCAGTACTCATAGAACCCCCAAATGGTTCATTGGAATGCGGCAAAGAGAATCTTAAAGTATTTAAAGGGAACAGTAGAGTATGGGATCAAGTTTGAGTCAGAAAATAAAATCACAAGATTAGAATCGTTTAGCGATGCAGATTTGTAACGAACCTGTGGGGATGTTCGTGAAAAAACCATCACGGCCTGATAAGAACAAACTCCCGCGACAAATAATGACGAGGAGTGAGTAGGTAAAGAGAGAGAGAGAGAGAGAGAGAGAGAGAGAGAGAGAGAGAGAGAG
>NW_021680792.1:75032-111284 GCF_001412515.2 Diachasma alloeum | reverse complement strand
AGAGAGAGAGAGAGAGAGAGAGAGAGAGAGAGAGAGAGAGAGAGAGAGAAAGAGAGAGAGAGTCTAGTTTCCCACTCCGGAGGAGATTTGATTTTTGAGTATTTTTCCCACTCCCCTGGAGATTAGATTTTTAGTATTTTCCCAACTTTGGTGGAGGTTTTGAGTTTTAGAATGTTTCTCCGCCTCGGCGGAGGCTCCGGTTTTGAAGGATTTTTTTTTTGAGTTATGGTTATGTTTCGTGATTTTCTCGATCCCACTTCGGGGTGGAAAATCATTTATTGATAATCGATGTACGATTTTTGTTGAGGGCCAATAAAATGATCACGAAGAAGAGCCATATTTAGAGTCATCCGGTCTTTTTTTTGGCTTAACCCTTTTACAAATCTTGTGGCAATCGGATAGGGTTAGTTCAAATGCTAGCGCTCCCAGTTTGATTTGCATATTACGGGGTGTGGGTACCTTTTGGTTTGGGTGGAAGGTCACATGGGGCAAATGCACTCCTTGGTCCCCGTAAATTGCCAGGTTGCCTTAGAGTGCCTTAGAATTTTTATTCCGTGGTACCTGTTCATTAGATACCTTTTTGCTTCCGAACGGGAAGCATTGCAATCGACCGATTTTCACATTCTTTAATTTTGATTGGAAACGATGTAGAATGGTCTGAAACCTAAAAATAGGAAGTTTGGGCACCATGTCTCTATGTGAACACCTCCAGAGCCAAATGTCCTTTTTGAAAACTGAAAGAATAGTGGGGTAAAATAATTCCAAAAAATCTGAAATTTTTCACGGTTATATGTCTTCTTAAGAACTAACTCTGTACACGATTTCCGCTCGATCGGTTTAACCGTTTTTGAGAAAAAGAAATTTGTTTGTTAATCGTTTTCGCGGATCTCTCCAAAACTAGTAGACCAATTTCAATTTGTCTTCTTTCAAAATACTCGTCTCAATGTCCTCTAGCTAGATCAAAACATATATAGCCGTCCATATTAAGTTTTCGAGATATTCCTCATTTTCTGTTTCTTCATGAAAAACTTTGTACGCACTCTAGCCTTCGCAAAAATTGGAATATCAACTTGAAATTTGGAAAGAATCTTCCCCTTGTGATAGAGAAGACTGTTATTGAAGATGGGCTCAATCGGTCCAGTAGTTTCGGAGATATTCAGCTTTTCCTGAAAACCTATTATGGGCTATGTCTCAAAAACTACAAAACCGATTTCAATATGTCGTTTTTTTCAAAATACTCCTCCCAGTCTCCTCTATCTAGATCAATCAAAACGTATGCGCGCTCTACTCTGTGTGAAAATTGAAATATCATTATTATTAACTTGAAATTTGGACAGACGTTTCCTCTCGTGACAATGGAAGTTCGTATTGAAAATGGGTTCGAGTTTCGTTCCTTCCTTTATTATCATCATGTGTTCTTCCACAGGTAATAGTTTTTTATTTTTCTTGTGTGTCATTAGAGTTCAAGCTGCAGGCGAGGACTGGCCAATCACACGAGTAAAAACCCCCATCGCAATAGTCTAGGAACAATATTTTTTTGCAGCGATTTTGAAGTCTTCGAGTTAGGGAAGTATGCAAAACCAATTCCCATACCAGGAATCGTGAGGAGCACTATAGAAAATTCTATTTTACTTCAGATTACAAACTCGAAGACTGAGGTTATGTTTTTGACCAAATAAAATTGCGTAATAAATGTAAAAATAATCACTCATTTTTGAGGGATGTTTTCTTCAATTTTATCGATAAAATGACGGTAGTCAACTCTCATTGCCATTATTGGCAACACGAAATATGTCTCCGAATAGGGTGTTAATTGGAGAGTTGGACAGATAAAGATTAATAGTGTTCATGAGTGGTTTCTCAAGTCGCATATAATTTATTTTGTTTTATGGAATAATACAATGAATAATCGAGAATTATGAGTTCTTTGACTATTCATTAACGTTGAACAGAAAAATTTCACTCAAAATAAATTATTAATTAATTTTCGCTACAAAACGTTTAATTATGCATCAAGAATTAGATAGATATTTCATTTCTAAGCATATCCGAGATTGAAATCGAAAAGTGGAATGGAATTTGGGGTTGATATTAAACTAAATTCTCAAGAGAGTGGTCCTATTTTGTAAATAAATAACTATCATGATGAATTTGTGACGACTCGGGTCGTCAAGACTAATATATATTTTTTTTATTAAAATAAGATTTCATAATTTTTGAAAAATCAATAAGACCTTCTTCCAAGGCAAATTGTCATTCCAACCAGGATCTAGAAATCTTCTCTCATTTTTGAGAATCGGGAAGGAAAAACCGTTATTCCTTCCCCATTCTAATTATTTTTCATCATCCCCAACGCTCAAAACTTCAAGACAACGGGCTCCATCAAGAAGAGGAAGTCCTGAGAAAAATCTCTCGGGACCAACGACATCCAGATCAACTCGTCGAGATATCTAGAGAAAGGATCAGGCTATGGCCTCCTTCTCCAGGGACCGTGCAAATCAAATGGCTACAGAAGCTGTCCTCAACCGAGGATCCGAGGCCATCAACCAAGCTACCAACATCTCCAGACATCCTGGCGCAAGAAACACCCGGAGGAGGAACTCGCCTCCTGCTTGCTTGAGGAAAAAAGCATCAGGAATCCGCCGAGGAGGATCCTAGCCAAAAAAAACCCTTCAAAGAAATTCTTAGAAAATCATTTCCACGAATTAAAGTACAAACTCAACATTTATGTAAAAAATTCTTTATCCAATCAAATTCATGGTTAGAAACTATCAAGAAAGTGTGAAAACTCCAACATCCAATCAAATCACGTGTCTTAAAAAATTAGGGGGAAGTTTCTACCCCAAAATCACCCCTTTGAGGTAGCCCAAGCCATTCAACCGACGCTTGGGCAGAGTTGGCTCCTAGCTGCCATGCAGAGTAGTGGTGTCCACTAGATTAGCATCATTCTCCCGCAACTTTGTTATTCATTTGTCGATAAATATTATTGTGGCTGAAACTCATCCTGGAAGGCAGTAGTCTCTTTAATTGGACAGGTTGGCAAAGCCAAAAAATCTATAAATTCGAAGAAAAATCAAGATTTGTTTGATCTCCTTGACGTGTCTGGACAAGCTCCCAATATGGCAACTTGTCCAAGCGCTTGTTTGGCGTCTCTTTGAGTTGTGGAAGTCGTGATCAACTCCCTCAGTCGATTTGAGAATAATTTAAATTGAATTTAATCGAATCTAAGTGAAGATTTTGGAGTTTATTGGTTTTTCTCTGATTTTGAGTGAAATTTTCGAGAAGTACTAGAATTTAATTCAAATGAAGAATAGATTTTTCTTTATATTTAGCCAGCAATAATTCGGAGGGTAAATTCCCCCCTATTTGATGATCAAGAGGGTCCAAACTCCGAATCCACCATATTTTTGTACATTTTCCCTATTTTTCTTTTGTTAGAAATACAATAAGCCATATTTTTCATTATTCTTGTATTTTCTTTGAGTGCTGGAGTGGAGAAAATCCCAGAGAGGGGGTATCGCCCCCTCTTCCCCTTGTCTTAAGAGAATTTGCTTGAAGAAGAGCATAATTAGCCGAGGAACTCTTTTCAAAATTAAATATAATTAGATTAGAGAGGAGTCGATGCACTCTCTCCAATTAGAAAATCGACCGGCGCCCAAATAATTAGAATTTGTGTAGGAAAATCATATAAATCACATAAAAAATAATTTACCATTGTGACTGCGAGTTTTTTAGTACGTCACAAATTAAAAGATTGATCAGAATAATTTTGTTGTGAAAATTTGGAAACAAGAAAAAAATGTAGATAAGAGGTGGTGAATCTAATAGTGAAATACTTCAAAATTTTGTGCTTATTCCCGATCTCATGAGAAAAAAAATTATCAAATATTTCATACTTCCAAGTTGCTTCATTCATAGTGATCTGATGATCTCCATTTTTAATGTGATTGCTACGGATCCGTTCGGAAGAANCTCCTAGCTGCCATGCAGAGTAGTGGTGTCCACTAGATTAGCATCATTCTCCCGCAACTTTGTTATTCATTTGTCGATAAATATTATTGTGGCTGAAACTCATCCTGGAAGGCAGTAGTCTCTTTAATTGGACAGGTTGGCAAAGCCAAAAAATCTATAAATTCGAAGAAAAATCAAGATTTGTTTGATCTCCTTGACGTGTCTGGACAAGCTCCCAATATGGCAACTTGTCCAAGCGCTTGTTTGGCGTCTCTTTGAGTTGTGGAAGTCGTGATCAACTCCCTCAGTCGATTTGAGAATAATTTAAATTGAATTTAATCGAATCTAAGTGAAGATTTTGGAGTTTATTGGTTTTTCTCTGATTTTGAGTGAAATTTTCGAGAAGTACTAGAATTTAATTCAAATGAAGAATAGATTTTTCTTTATATTTAGCCAGCAATAATTCGGAGGGTAAATTCCCCCCTATTTGATGATCAAGAGGGTCCAAACTCCGAATCCACCATATTTTTGTACATTTTCCCTATTTTTCTTTTGTTAGAAATACAATAAGCCATATTTTTCATTATTCTTGTATTTTCTTTGAGTGCTGGAGTGGAGAAAATCCCAGAGAGGGGGTATCGCCCCCTCTTCCCCTTGTCTTAAGAGAATTTGCTTGAAGAAGAGCATAATTAGCCGAGGAACTCTTTTCAAAATTAAATATAATTAGATTAGAGAGGAGTCGATGCACTCTCTCCAATTAGAAAATCGACCGGCGCCCAAATAATTAGAATTTGTGTAGGAAAATCATATAAATCACATAAAAAATAATTTACCATTGTGACTGCGAGTTTTTTAGTACGTCACAAATTAAAAGATTGATCAGAATAATTTTGTTGTGAAAATTTGGAAACAAGAAAAAAATGTAGATAAGAGGTGGTGAATCTAATAGTGAAATACTTCAAAATTTTGTGCTTATTCCCGATCTCATGAGAAAAAAAATTATCAAATATTTCATACTTCCAAGTTGCTTCATTCATAGTGATCTGATGATCTCCATTTTTAATGTGATTGCTACGGATCCGTTCGGAAGAATACTACCAATGGAAATGGTAGAAATAAAAAGAAAGAAGACAACTAACGAAAAAAGTAATGGTCAAATGTCTCCTGCCGAATAGGCGCGGCCAACTGCCTGTTTTTCTTTTCCTTTGTAAATAATTCCTCCCCCTTTCGAGGAGGTGAGAGGTTTTAGTTTCCGCTTTCATTCCGGTTCCCCTTGCATTTGTGTTCCTTGCGCTAAAGATGTTGGGTAATTTTGTGGCTTTTCTTGTTTTTTGGCCGGAATTATGATTTTTCCATGGTTCCATGTCAAAATATCCGCAACAATAAGATCCGCGTCAAAATATCCTGAAAAAAATATCCACGGAAAAAAGATCCGCGAGCAAAATTATCCTATGAAATTTTTATCCGCTGAAAATATATCCGCATACAAAAATATCCCCGAAAATATCCGCTAGAGAATTTTTTTTAATAAACTAGGATTTCATCCAATAAACAAATTCAAACCGCAATGACATGTATATCTGTTTTTCGCTGTGTTCATGTTTATTTTCGAGTTTACCGGTCACCTGAAATTTAGTCAGCAAATTGATTTTTCGCTAGACGTTCAATCAACATGTTGTCTTACAGGATAATTTCAGTCGTGTACGTTCAGTGCACTTAACTGGATCGTACAGTAGTATTCTAGCTAAAAAGCCGTTGGAGTTCATCTTGAACCAGAAAGGAGGGAAACTCCTCTTGCAGGATATTTATTTTCTCATTTTTCTCGGATCTTATCCCCAGGAATCTTTTTTCACAAGAATAAATTTGGCTTCGGATAATTTTGCGGCGGATATTTTCAATCTGGATATTTTTCCCCGGATATTTTTACAAGGATATTTTGACGTGCCACCTTTTCCATGCCTCAATTATTGCGAATTGGTTGAGAATGTATTGAGAATTGCTTGCTGAGTGGCTCAGACATTCCCCGTGAATGTCTTCTTCTCTGTCCCTCGCACTATGTTTCTATTCTTACATGTTACGAGTGGCTATGCGCCTCGCGCGGCTTTCTGCTGTTTAGAAGTGCTGCCCGCTATTAATTAGCGGGGAGAGGTTTTAGCGATCCGGAAATTCTCATTTTCGGATGAGACCTTCCCAGAAGGATTCCACATCGATTGAGGTCGGGTTTTTGGGTTTTCACTCTACCGTTTTCGAGTTTTCGCGAGATAAGTTTCAAGGAATTTCTGAGATACATCCGTCGCGCCTGTATATGGGCCATTCTGCCAAATATCGGCGGAAATCTGGCCTCAAAATTTTCGACAATTTTTTATTTGCTTCTTCTGAATTCTTATCTATATAAAAAAGATTTTTCAACGCGTAAAGGTCCCGCGGCTCAATTAGAGGCCGTCCGCATGATTACAAGTTTTAGACTTGAAATTTTTCGCTCTTATAGAACGTATTAAAAGATGCTAAGAAAAAAAATCAAAATATCGTTTTTGATCCGAAATTTTCTGAATTTTCCGAAAATGATGTTCATTTTCTCCCTCCACCCCTCCTCCATCATGAAAATAAAAAAAAAAACCTCTAAACGTCATTTTTGGCAAATTCACAATTTTTTTCCTAAAACAAAAAAAATCGCGAATTTGCCAAAAATGACGTTTAAAGGTTTGTGACGAATTTAATATCTTTAAAGAATACAAAAAAAATCCGAATATCCAAAGACTACCTATAGATAATTATGTCGCCCTAATTACCCATTAGGAGCCAGTCCGTTTGTTTTTTGAGGGTAAAAACGGACAAAACCTCGAAATTCTTGACTTAGATTAACCTTCGATAATTACCCGTACTCTAGTTTACGAGGGGGAGGGAGGACGATACTCCCTCTTCGAACTCCTGAACTAATTGGGGAAACCCACAGATTCTCCCCAAAGAATGAAACGCAACACTCAAAATTTATCTTCAGTATAAATAATATATAATTCGTGTCAAAATTAATTACAGGAAAAAGAATAATAATTTTAGCGCAACGCTAAAAAAATCAAACTAAACTCGCGAAATGCGGAGGCGAGGCTCCCAGTAAATGTGAATGTGCGAAATATATGAATTCCAAAAATCGCGGGAATGCACAATTTACTCGCAATCGACTTCAAATAATATTTGACCTTGAGTAAACAACAAAATTATTTAAGTGAGGGGAAAATCCCCCACAAATGATTTAGGACCAAGAAAGAACGAGATTCTCAAGACAAATGAGGTACTTAGCTCGCTCAGCTTTCCTATCCTGGCTCGGGATGGCTTCGGGCCGTCCGGCAGGTTTCTTGTCCTCAGGAACTCGGTTCCCGAATGCCAGGTCTCTCAAAAAAATTCCAATAGTGTCGGAGGCGACGCTCCATAAAATACTTTAAATTCAATTCTGTTACTAGTACTTTGACTGCTACTGTTGACCAATATACACCTTGACATGACTATCCTGAGTCTCGGGAGGAACTCACGAGCCTCGGTTTTCGCACTAAGGCCCGCAGCTCCCTAAAATCTAGCGAAAAATGTAAAGAGTGGGGTTAATCCCCCCACGTGACACCTGCTGAATCCTGCGACCCTCTGTCCGTGAGCCCCGAGCCAGTTTACAATTTCTATTATTCATTTTCCTCGATGATCCGTCCTTGAGTCTTCGCTCGCTTGATGTCTGGTCATCGCGCTCCAACCGACTGCAGGTTGTCCTTTGTCCCTCTAGACCTTGGCCACCTTCGGCAACTCGAGGAAGATCGGATATTGATCGTCCTCAGCCTGGGTCCTCTTGGTGTGACCCCGAGAGATTGTTCTCAGGGTCCTCTTGTAAGAAAAGTGTCAATCTTTGTTTTTGTAGTTTGGACCGCCCAATAACCCATTCCCACCTGAAATCCACCCCTCTCGCTACAACCTAACACACGGAGCGACCCGAGGACCGTTACCTTTCCTCGAAAATCTAGTTTTCTCCATTTTTGCGTACGTTTTAGATGTTTTCGAGTTAGTTAGAGCTGATTTTATCGACTCCTCCGATTTGATAATTCCGGTTGAAAATTACCTGGCGCCCCTAGATTTTCAGTTTTTGAGTTTAACTAGATTCAGGGGAAGAAGGGCGAAGGTAACAGGCATTTTTAACTCCCATGTGAAAATGCCACGTTACAGATTATTGTGATGATGTCGTCACGACACATTCAGTAACCAGATATTTAGTTAAATAAGGTAATTCTTCAGTAGTATGGGGATCTTGTAAACAAAATATTGTTATACAATCCACAACTCAATCAGAGTTCATTGCAGCTAATTACTAGATCCACTTAAAAAAAATGCATGTATAGTATATACATATAATATATAAAATATAATATATATAATATTATACATAATATATAATGGTTTTATATATTATAGCATTATATATAATATAATATATAGCAGATATATTATACATATATGATTTATCCTTTCATTTTTTCAACTGTGAAAAAATTTATAGTTCTGTAAAAAAAATAGATCTATATAGGATAGTATATATGTATAAAGTACATAATACATCACTAAAAATTAATAAGAACGTAAAAAGTAAAAGAGAAACGGAGAAGAAGATGAAGAGGATTATAACGATTCCGAATAAAGTATTCAACAATTAAATTCTTATACTGAAAAACTTTGTTGAACCCATTCATTTTTTCTGCATTATTATTATTGAGATAAGACCGACGGTAGTGGCCGTGCGGTTAGAGTGCTAGACTCGTATGCCAATGATCCGGGTTCGCTTCCCGGCACCCGCGGTCAAAATTTATAGCGCTCTAATCTCACAGTTTCATTGCCGAGCGGTAGTCCCGTCAAAAGGACGACTGTACCAGGGCAGGTTTTTCCCTCGAATGAGGTTTTCCCTCCCTTCGGCAAATGCGGTACAGGGGGTTGAGGGGGGTGGGAAGGGAACAAATCGTAAAGACCCGAAAGGGTATACGAGAAGAAAAAAATTTTGTATTGAGATAAAAATTAATGAAAGAGAGAAACGGTAAGGTTTTACTATTCTGGCACCCATGGAAAATAATACGCGCGCGAAGCGCGCGCCCCGTTCTAGTTACTAAAGCATCTTGGGCATAGAATTTTGTTAAAGAATTGTTGAAGGATAAAGTACTGTGTCTTCACTTACATGTTGATAACCAAAGTGCCATTCAATGGATCAAGAATGGCCTCTTTCATTCAAGATGCAAGCACATTGATATAAAATATATATATACCTGTGAGAAGTACAACAGGAATAAAATCACTGTAGACTATTTCTAAACTGACAATCAAGAGGTAGATATTTTCACGAAAGCATTGCCAAAGATGAGGTTCGAAAAACTCAGAAGATTGATTGGAGTAAGAAAATTGGGGTATTTACCATGATCATGTATTAATTACCACTAGGATTACAATTTTCACATTCCTTGCTAATATCTGAAATTACTGAAAATCAAGCGCAAATTGAAACTTCAAACGAAGAATAAAAAAAGTGCTAAATGGAACTAGTAAATAAAACGATGATTATTTAATGGGAATAAATATCTCGGAATTAAATAAGATGAGAACATACGTAAAGTACGAATTAAGTGGGAGTGTTGAATATACCGCGATAATTCCTACTTTATCCACTGAATTAATTATCATTGTCAGGTACTACTGTAACCTCAACTGAGCAGTTACCTAACACTCAGTTATCTAACCCACAGGTGCTCTCTAATTATTATTACATTACGACATGTGTTCAGAATAAATTCAAGCATTCTATAAACTCATCCATGTTATTAATTGTCATCCCGAGCTCACCCTGCATAAAAAACAATAAGGAATTGGAAAAATTGACGAAGTGTTTGGGGAGAATTTTCTTCTTTGTTGCCAGGGTAACCTCAAGTCAAAAAAGGAGACTCAAGTCAAAAATCATCTCTGACTTGCGAAAGCAGAGAAATGAGGAGATCATCAGAGACTCATTCTCATTGAAGAATCTTTCTAGAATGATCGGTTGTAACGGGAGTAGGCGAAATTTGTCGACTACGAAATCTGATCCTAGGTTTCATCAGACTTCACTAAATAGAGAGGCTGAGAGTGTACATACTTCCACGTTAGACGAGGTCTATAGGGTTTCTCAACAAATCCTCGATCCCAAGATGGCGGCACATGCAGATCGACTGCTAATGACGAATCCTGAGGTCAAAGGAGACCGTACATTGCAGTTTTTTACATGTGTGGCGCTTCACACAGATGAAGGTCTGGGTCTCGAACTGAGGCCTAGTAAAGATTGCAACCACTTTCCGTCTAAGAGTCATGAAATTGATAATTCTTCATGAAATTGGGAAAAAAAATCACAAGATCACTCAACGGGAAAACCCTTGAAGGAAATTCCTAGTGAAAGCGGAGCTGACACTTACCTCTATGGAATTGATACTGTGAGATCGACGATGAGACTCGGGTCGGACAATCTTACCATCGCCGCTAGAGTGACTCATGACCATTCTACTGGGAGTCCTCTGAAACATTGGATATCTCAGAAGGGAGCTGAAGGGCGAGTTGACATCTCCATAAGCATGAAGGGGGATGAAAGTTTTCGCGAATGGTCACCTAGGAATCAGAGCAACTCATCAGACCTGCAACATATGGATTCTTGGATTCTTTTTCGAACGGAGAGGAATTCATTCCAAGGGGAGGAAACAGAGAATTCATGTGAAGCCTGGGAGAAAAGGGGATTAGCTGAGCTAAAGGGAGGAGAGAAACCTGCACGAGAAGGTCCAGCTTTTATGGCTACCATTTCTCATGAGAGAAGACTTTTTCCACTTCATCTACCAATGGAACTGTCCAAGAAGGGCCGACGCCTCGGCCAAGAAGGACCTCGGGGAAGGTTCATGAAAATTGTGACGTTAACGCACCGTCAATAGAGATGCATTCAACAATAACCAAATGCAGACAACATCACGTTGCGATTCATGTTAACATGAAAATTTCTCATGGACCCGTAAAAGGGATTTGGCCCCTAAAATCAGAAGAATAAGCTCTATAAAATTTCTGAGAGTATCAGGGCAGCATGAATGCAATCTGGAATTCAACAGAAATGGCACGAGTGTAATGAAGTCGCACGTAGAGGGCCGTAACTACAACAAATTGCAGACTCAGCGAGATGTGGAAATCGTCGCAGGGGTACGACCGAAGACTGAAACTCAATCTCAGGGCATTCCACTGACTGACGTCAGGTTCCTGAGCAGGGTCAATATATCGGCGTTCAGTACAGGTGAAATCTCTAAAGCGTGGTATCACCAGAGGGCCATTGACAGCAGTAGTGGGGGTATTCGTACGAGTAACACTACACTGGAGGAAATAGTATGGATCCTAATTCAAGTTCAAATGTATTTATGCATTGGGACTCCCAGCAAATATATTATCATGAGTGCCTTAGAGTCATTAGTTACGCCAGAGATTCATCGTGGGATCAAACGGGCGATACGAGATCTGGTCCAGGGAGAAGCTGCGTGTCTACGGTCTACTACGGAGAGGACTTTTTATACGAGTCTGGGAAGAGCTGGAGGAGAAGATTTATCTCTGTGGTTCAAGCTAAATCGAGGTGAACCAGAGATTTGCTAATCGAATATGCAAATTTTAGGTGTATATTCCGGAGAACTAGAGGCTGGTTATCAGCTGACTGAAATGTCTTAGTCAAGACGTAATCAAATGTCTGACAAGAAGAACAAAAACAAGAACAAATCGACCCTTAGATCTTTGGCAACATCGGAGAATCACCGTGAAATTGATAAGAAAGAATGCACCGAGAAGAAGAGGAACTTTCCGAGCGAGCCATCCGGAACAATGTCGATTGAAAAGTGGAGATATTTAATAAACGCCAATGAATCGAAGGAACAGATGATGCAGGAAGCCGCTATGAATGCTGTGATACAAGATTTGGAAGGTGTGGAACCTTCAAAAACCCTTGAAAATCGAGGATACGCGGGGTAAAATCGTAGACTGGTATTGGAAGACAACAAAGCTCGAAGAGGTAGCGGGTAGCACCATAGCATAAATATTAATTCAACTAAAATTTCGAAGTGAGAAATCGTGTGAAGCAGGTATCGGATTACATCAGTCCTACACCGACCAGCGAGCAGACACCGTCCACGAGCTACTTTTCAAGTCAAGGACGCTAACGCATGCATTCCTCGACGTTCACATTGACGGACCGCATAACGACGACGAATAGGATGGAAAGGAATGGACAGTTAAAACAATCGGAATTAAAAATTCAGACTAACTAAACGACCAACTGCAAAGTTGTGAGCTCCTGATCGACGGAGCATATCCGCAAAGAGTTTCAATCCTGAAAAACCCTTATTCTAAGGACAAGAGAGTGACCAGGAGAGTTGAAATCGTGTCAATAAATAAACAGGCAAAATTTAGAATATTCCGTTTAATTCTACAAACGGAATTAAATTGTGACATCTTTACACCTTCCAAGGAAAGGAAATGTTTGATTTACAATCAAGAAGAAGGGGTGAAAAATATTCCCGTCCATCAACGGACCAAGTTGATAAGATCAGTAGTAAACACGCCTGTACCGACCCAAGGTCAGCACACTCAAGCTACCAAATTAATATCACTTGAGGTGTTATTTATGAACCGGAATATATTACTGTTTTACGAAAACTCAAGAACGATTTGAAAATTGGAACTGCATTTCAAAATTGTCTTCAAGATTTTACTGAATTATTGAGTGTAATAAGTGTGGAAAATTGTGATATAATATAATCGATTATAACACTGACACACCGCACTTTGGCTGAACAACAATGGTGATATTTTTTACTTTTACAAGTCTTTATATGCACAAGCGCGAGATGGATGGATATTTTATGAAAGGCTCTAGATATTGTTGTGAATATCGAGAAGTTACTTTGAATACTGACTCTTCCCTTTAGTCAATTGTGTCCAGAGGGTTGGAACTGGAGGAGGGATTTTCGTAAACATGAAAATCTACTTTGTTATTTTGATTGGTCAAGACAGGCCCAACCTTCAATGGTGGTGGGAGAAAATCTTTCTGTCCTTTTACCAACAGTGATTTTGAAATCCTTTCATTTTTGGGGAAAAGGTTTTGGGGAAATTTTCCTCATGAACTCGAAACCTGCAAAGGATAAAGTTGTAAATCTACAATATTTGGGCGTCTTCCTCGGAGAGACCCGTCCGAGACGGCTGGGTCCTACCGCAATAAAGTAATCGCGTCAACTTCTGTCCTTCTCTCCTTCTCTCCTTCTCTCCTTCTGAGACCCGAGGTGTGACAAAAAATTGCTAGTGCGTGGGAAACTAAACTCCATAAATTATCTATGTGAAATTATCCTCAAAAGGACAAGACATTTCTTGTTGAATTGCTTGTACGTGTCTCTTTGTCAAATTGCCGGATTGAGGAAATTTTGAAGAACCCAAACTTATTTTTATGGTGAAATAACCCATCCTCCAGTTTCTTTCCCTCACATATTTTTCTTCTTTCGGTTGAAACGAAAACTACTGGAAAATTCTTGAACACAATTAACTGTTATCTTGTAGTTTTCCTTTTTTCTTTAATGGATAAAAGTGAGACTTTTCTTTGAAGACGAAGCATCCTCTCCCCTTTGAGAGATTGATCGATCAACTGCTGGTGATGGTATTCACAGTGTTGCCTTGTTGACATCCTCTGATGTAGTCGTTGGATGGCTCCAGGTCGATGGAGGCAATAGAGCGATCCTTTTAACTGACCGTTTCACACAATTCCTAGTGTAGTCTTTACAGAGATGACTCGTATGGTTCCATCTCTGCCTGGGTGGATGTCAATGACTCGCCCGAGTCGACATTACATGGATAATAGGTTGTAATCTCTTAGCAGTACCATGCTGCGAATGGTAATGTCATGCTCGCCTGAGCACCAGTTTTTCCTTATGTTCAGTTCATTGAGATACTCCGTATACCAGCGGGCTCAGAAATCTTGGCACATGACGCCATGATAAAAATTTTTAGTGACGCAACATTTTTGGTCCTTCGATCCGGATAGAGGGAAAATTCGGTAAAATGAGAGAATTAATTGCTGCCGAGATTAATGGTGTGGCCTGAGAAGACTTATCGGGGTCTGGCATTCGGGCTGGACGAGTGTAGCTTGTGGAGCTCAGTGTTGGCGGCGTCAGTGCAAGCGTTGGGAGTCGTCTTTATCAGCCTTATTTGGAGATAGCGTCTTGCTGGAATTCTCGGCGAGTGACAATCTGTGGACCCACCGGGGTCGTCGAGGAGCAGATTGTGTTCGGTGCTACAAAATACAAGCAGTTCGTGAAGAACAGAGTGGGGAAGATTCAGAGACTGATGCGTCAAGCATACTGAAGGCATGTTCCGGGGAGGAGAATCCTGCGGATCTAGTTTCGAGGGAAGTGTCCAGCAAAAAATTGACTGATAGTCAATTACGGTGGACTGGTTCTAGCTGGTTGATGAGTGAGGAATCTTCTTGGCCAGCGCAGAGGTTCGCGGTGGAAGAAGTTGAGAGTCTGAAGCTATGACGAGTAGCTGTGCATGCTGCTGTGGCAGATCAGGGCTATCGAAACTGGGTTTTAATTCATCGGTATGGGGCTTTGAAGATGTTCCTTGCCGTGACTGCTTGTTGTCGTCGTGCTTTTTTCGTTAAGCAGAAGAGGTAGACTGGAAAGTTCTGTGATCTGGTGTTAGAGCCTAGTGAGATTGAAAAAGGCAAAAAGTTTTCGATCGAGGAGACTCAGGCGGAGTTTTCTGCTGAGCATCTGAAACGGGAGAATCAAAGGAATTAGCTCGGAGGAGTCCTTTGTTTCGCCTAGTGCCGTTTCTCGACGGAGAAGGGTCGATTCATCTGTTACTGGAAGGCTGCATAAGTCTGCCTTGGAGGAGGACTTCAAGCATCCGTTGGTGCTGTCATCAAGTGCAAGGTTTACTGAGCGAGTACTGCTTCAGGTTCATCAGGATACTTTTCATGGTGGGGTTCAGCTTATGCAGGCGACGCTGCAGAGGAAGTACGGGATCATCGGAGGAAGCAGGCTTGTGAAAGATCTTATTTCCCGGTGCGTGATTCGTGCTAGGTTTCGTGGAGCTGTGGCTAAACAGCTAATGGGCCAGTTACCATTGAGAAGGATTACTCCAGCTGGGGCTTTTCTTCACTGCGGCATTGATTATGCAAGGCCTCTGACGTTGCTGACCCGGAGAGGTCGCTGAGCAAAGATCTATAAGGGTTTCATGGTGGTGTTCGTCTGTTTCACTACTTCTGCTGTACATCTAGAGCTGGTTACTGATCACAGTACTGAGGGTTTCCGGATTTGCTATAAGATGCTTTCTTATAGTGCCAAGTGCGGAATGTGGGAGATGATCACCAGCGATCAAGAGACGAACTTGATTGCGGCTGATAGAGAGTTCAGAGATCTTTTTAGCACCGCTCGGAAGAAAAGGCAGAGTATTGCTCACAGTGCGGTGAAGCTTGGGATTGCCTGGATTTTCAATCCCCCAGGTGCTTCATCGTGATGGTAAGTGGGAAACGGCTATGAAGTCAGCTAAGTTTCATCAGAAGCGTGTCGCCGGAGAGACCAAACTGACATATGAGGAGTTCACGATGCTGCTGACGCAGATTGAGGTGATTCTAAATTCAAGGCCGTTGTGTGAGCTGCCTGATGGCCCTGAAGAGTTCGTAGTGTTGACTCCTGGCCATTTTATAATTGCGTCCGGCATCTCTACTGTGCCGGGGCCTTCATTGGCTCATTTATCGATATCAAAACTCTTGAGATCAGCTGGTTAGACGAATGGTGGAGAAGTTCTGGGAACATTAGTCGACGGAGTACATTCAGAAGTTACGGGATATTAACAAGTCGCACAAGGCCGCTCCAAACGTTCAGGTGGGATCTTTGGTGCTTCTGATGGATGAAAAGATCCCACCGACTGAGTGGACCATGGGTCGGGTGACTGAGTTGCATGCAGAGATGGGCTATGCAGATTTGTCACAGTCAGGACGCAGTCATCGAGCTTCACAAGGCCGATCGTCAAGATCTGTCCTCTACCTGTCGAGGTTATTCCACCTGATTCTACCGAGATCTAGGGTTATTTTACGTTTCTTTTGACTTTTGTCTTTGTGTTGTTTTGACTAATATCATATAGTGATTTTATGTTCGTTGTGATTTTCAGTTTACGTTTCCGGCATGGTTTTGCCAATAGTTAATTGCCAAAAGGGGAAGAATGTTGCGGACTGGTTTCACCACTTGGAGGAATTTTCGGGGGTTTCACGTCATCTGTCACCGACTCTGGAAGTTGCGAATTGAGTTATCGACGCGATCAAGCGTTGGCGTCGCTTTTCTATGATTTATTCAGTATTCATTGTGCAATCGTTGAGGATTCTCATTGCGTACGTACAGCGCACTACTAATCATTAACGTGGCTAGATAATTATCAGTATTTATAATTATATCGAGTCTCAATGGGAATACTCTTGTGTACTAGTTAATTATTGTGGTGATTAAATGACAGTGATGATTTAATTCACCGGTGTCCGTGTCTATTCATTCAACCCTTTATCCGGACTCAGCGTCTTAGTATCTTATTTGGAGACGCTGACGCCAGGGATGAACAAATATTGTAATATAAAATTCATATACCTGTGCAAAGCACTTAATAATAAACATTAATTATCGTGAGCTACTTTATACGCGGTTATTCCCAGTTGAGAGGCGTCGGTTCATCTTCTGGATCGTTCCAAACGTCACATTTGAATTAGCCTCCCGGAAGTAAGGAAACTGTAGTTTTTACATCACGAAATTGTATCGTTCATGCATCAAGCCACCCGGGGTCGGATCTGCAGGGCACTTCGGCGGTCTATTCTGCACTTTGAAAAATTGGCGGGAGAGGGCTACGTGTGCCAAGAATTTCATTGAACAATTCCTCTTACAACTTCGTATAACATAAAAGTGACATTTACGGGTGCGGGTGTATTTCAATTTTCATGCGGTTACTGTGTGCTGATGTTAGTAGTTTATTTCTTCATTGCGGTACAGAAGATTCTTTTTTGTGCATGAAACAGTTATGACTATTCTGGGCATATTGGGAGCCGCAGCTATCATGATCGACGAAGAAATACGTGATAAAGAGAGAAGGATCATAATAAAAAAAATTACGAAAATCTTCAAAAAATTTCAAGGAACAAAATCGAGAAATTAAAAAGAGAAGATATAATTTGTAACCGTGTTTTTATTTTCTTCTGTTAGGAAAATTAATCCAATTTAATTAGTTCCTGAAAAGGGGAAGGGATTAAATGATTTCTCCGAAAAATAGGAGGAATTCTGTATAATTCTCGCAATGTATTCTAGTATTAATAAATACAATGATTTGATACTGTCTTCTTGCATTTTAATGAGAGTTTTAACGGGATAGGATAAGACCAGGCACGATTTGTACACGCGAAAAGGGATGATTCTAATAATGGTTACAAATGAGGAAGAAGTTACTCGGGGGTTTGACTCAACCAAATTACAATATTGAAGGATCAATTCTCAAAAGGGGGCAAAACTATTAAGGCTCACCGTTGGGGGGGGGGGGAAATAACTGGAGAATACTGGGATGGGAGGAATGTAACTCGTACCCACGCGGTGCTGACTTGTAGCCGCTTCCTGGGGATGATTCGGGGTATTTTGCGTATCCACCGGGGGTGGTTCAGCCTCTTATCCTCTCGCGCATGTGGGGGATTGTTGGCTCCAAGTAGTAGTACCCCTGGGAAATTTTCTCCACTCCGCGGGCTCACTTTTCTACACGATATTATTCCTCTTAACTTTTATTGTTTCCTGCGGGACGGTGGTCGCGAGGTGGTCAGTTACATCGCTCGTACAGTCTCTTGGGGGTCCTTCGGGGGCGAATTCGTCTTCTTCCGCCTGACGTCACACAAATTTTCGGTGGGCCGAATGAGTTCTTGGTGCTGCGGGGGGTCGTGTGGAGGGGCCTGTTGCCGATTGTGTATGCGATGCGTAGCTGAGGGGTAGTGGGCTCTTCCTCTCCTCTTCTCCTTCTATCCCCTTGCGGTTACGGCTGCGGTGTGAGTCTAGGGCTCTTCTTCGACATGATCTCGAAAGTGGGGGCAGGGGGAAGGAGTATTTGGGGATTCATGGGGAACCAACGGTGGCGGAAATTTTAGGGGGAGCAAAAGATTCTGTGACCTAATTTTTCACCTCATCACAAAATTGTGAAAAAATTCTGTAGAATTTTCTCAAGTATTGAAATCAAGACAATTTATCCGAGAAATAATTCAACTCTAATAATTTTCAAATTGAAAAATTATAATTTATTATATTAACATCAACAAATCGAGTATTCAACAAATTTCATGTCACAATCTATCAAAAAAATGCTAACAAATCCAAAAATATTAATAAAAACGTAAAGAAAACGTTTTTATGTAACTATTCATGCCCCAAAATGGTTGGATAATGTGCTCCCCAACAAGCGCGTATTCTCAACATTATCTGGAATTTTATTTCCACATTTACAAAAACTGCGGGGTGCAGCGTCCAGAGTGATAGAAATGAGATTCTTAGGCTGTAATAAGATGTCAGAGACTACCTCGTCATTGTCTGAGTTGTAGCCTCTCGAGAAATTTACAGTCAAAGACTGTAATGAGGGACAATTGTCCTTCAAGAAAATTACATTGTATCGTTTGTTTCTGACATGAACGTCTAGCAAACTCAAGAATCGTCTACATTTGGATAGATGGAACTCCTACAATTTGTCTTTCATCCACGTTATTGATGTATTGGAGAATAAATTGATCGATGTGTCGAATATCCCTCCATACTGTGCCATCAAGTTTCATCTCCCTCCAAAATGAACGGGGTGCAAAAAATCACAATATTAAGAGTATGCAAAAATTAAAGAGTATCGTCGAATTGTACGAAACTGGCAAGCATTAACTTTAATGGAGTGTAACACAAATGAAAGTCATGGATGCAATCAATATCAATTCTCATTTTTCGAAATCCAATTGGTACCTGTGAATTCAATATTCAGTGAATGATCTGAATATTAACTAATATGAATAAAATGCCAGTCAATTTTGACATTTCTTATATGAACAAACCCCAAAAATGAAAATTTATTGGTCTAAACTTGATTGAGCGGACATTCGATGATATTAATAGCATGAACTTTTGCTATTTGCACAACAAAATGGAGAATTTAATTAACCAGAAGAAACGTCCTTACAAATAAAACAATCCCGATAGAAAATCAAAGAAAAAATTTAATGGGAGAAACGCACTAATTCTGAAAATCTTAAATAACTTATTAAAAATCAGCAGAAACAGTGAATCTGGAGTAGAACTGTTTGTTTCCTTTCAATAATGAATTGAAAGTATGTTCTATCTGGTCAAAAAAAAATGAGTTGAATTGAAAAGTTCTTTTAAAAAAAAAATAGAAAACTCACTAAGAAACAAAAAAAAATCATTTTGTAAAAAATGTACCAAGGAAGATTTGTTTACGGATTACCAGATGGAGAAGATTAGATTGATATAAACAGTGAGTTGAAAATCTCCGCGCCAAACACGTTGCTCCTGCTCCTACTGATTTTTTACTTCATGAAGAATTTTTTTTCAATCCTTTTTCTATTGAGAACTATTTTTCTTATAGAAATCTGAATATGCAGTATACATATTCATTCGACATTCCTGGGTTGGCTTTCTTTGTTGTTTCTTTGTATTTAAAAAAAATCTCGACTTTTCAGCAAAAATCAAACAAAACTTTTCCTTGGCGCAGTTTTTTTACAAAAACATTTGTTTTCGTTTTTCAGGGATCTCGATTTCATCACAAGATGGAATAAGAAAAAAATAAATAAAAATATTGAATTTGCCAGTACATACGCTGTGGAATGCGGTTACTGTTGTATATCTGGTCACAGGTACAAAGAATTGCTACGGCTCCATTCGGAAGCTTACTACCAATGGAATTGGTCGAATTGAAAACAAGGAAGCGACTAATAATGCAAAAATTAACATGCAAAATTCAATGAAGTCAAGAAAATTGCGTGAATTTTGTTGAAATATATCAGAAATTCATGAATTGAAGAGAAAATATGATGAAATCTTTTTAGGAGTTTATGAATGTTTCTTCAAAAAATGTCTTCTGACGTTGTTGTCTAAACTTGATAATATTCAAGATATTTGTAAAATAATTTCAAAATGTATCGAAGAGTCGACAATAGATGTAATACATTATTAACAATTTCATATAGATTATTCCACAACTGCCGCTGAAACTAGTAAATTCAACAAAAAATTTCATAACAACTTCCCTTTTATCCACTACTTAATGAATAAAAACCATATTCAAAAATTTTCTAAGCCTCTTTCTTCAAAAGATAAACTATTTGCAGATATTTGAGAAACTAATTGTGGAATAAATTAATTCCTTAAAATTCACTTCTTTTCCCAACTTGAGTCGATTAATATTGTATAATCGTAATAATAATTCCTGTTCTATTGAAAATAGGCAGCACTGGATGAGGCGACCGACACATGGGGAATAAAAGTAGAGCGTGTGGAAATGTGAGTAAACATGTAATTTATCATCCATCCTTCGCAAAATTCTATCGGTTTGAAATATGAATAGCGTTTATCGACTTTTAGAAAGGATGTGCGCCTGCCGGTACAACTGCAACGGGCCATGGCAGCTGAGGCTGAGGCAGCTCGCGAGGCTCGAGCTAAGGTAATTGCCGAGGTTCTAGTGATAACAAAGCGGGGAATTTAACCGGAGGACGGTCAAGTGATTAATTTCAAAGAGTGATAAAGTAGTGTAATAATGCCGATTCTGGGGCAACATTTTTGGCGTCGACCTGGTCGTTGGGGCCCAGTAAGGGGGTCAGATGAAAATGGGTGGGTGAGTGGTTGATTAATTCGCGGGGTGGCGGTTTAATTCGCGGTTTGATTCGCGAGGTCGCCGTTTAATTCGCGGTTTGATTAATTAATTCGCGGGTTTTCCCTCGAAGTCATGAAAGGGTCAATTGATTCACGGGATCGCGGTTTAATTCGCGGTTTGATTCGCGGGGTCACGGTTTAATTCGCGGTTTGATTAATTAATTCGCAATTTTTCCCTCGAAGTGATGAAAGGGTTGATTAATTCGCGGTTTAATTCGCGGGGTCGCGGTTTAATTCGCGGTTCGATTAATTAATTCGCCATTTTTCCCTCGAAGTGATGAAAGGGTTAATTCATTCGCATTCCAATTCGCGGTTCGATTAATTAATTCATGATTCTTTCCCTCAAAGTGATGAAAGGGTTATTAAATTCGCTGGTTAATCAATTTAATTCGCGGTTTTGCGTTACAAAGGACCTTCTCGGTGACCTAGTCAATCCACCCCGCGAGGGGGTGAGTGAAGAAGTTAATTAATTCGCAGGTCGCGGTTTGAATCGCAGATTAATTCCGCAGATCACGGCTAAATTCGAGGATCAATTGATTAATTATTCAATTAGTATACCCAAAGTTCTCAGTACACCGCCGCGAGGGGTGAACGGGTTAACTAATTCGCTGCTATAGAAATCATAGAAGGGGATCCTCTTCTTCTTCAAACATTGACACCTGGCTTCACTTGACATGTCTGAACTTGAGTTTTCCGGTACTTTCTCGTTTGCCGCCCCCCCTTCGTGTGAAATTGTTGTTGATAACGATATCAACATGTAAATATTTATTTTAAAAAGAAGAGTTCAGAAGGGGAGGGAGTTTGTATATCTGCAAAGGCAGAGGATCAGTCATTCAAAAACTTAGGTAACCCCACCAATTTGGCATAGTCCTCGACAAATTTTACACGTTGTAGTAGGAGGAGTTTCCGAAAAATCTCCATCTGCTGCAAATTGACAAGAACGCAAATGCATTGGAAGATGTCCGAACGCAATCTTTTGTTTACATAGACTTTTTCGGTTTACCTGGGAANCGAAGCGCGCGATCTGCCTAGTTTTGTTAATAATTTTCCAATGAGTCACATGATTCTTTTTCAACCAATCACGTAAGATTTTACAGGATGTACACGCGTAGGCACACTCACATATGTATCTATTATAACATGATAAAAATCATGTACTGTTCCTCGCCTGAACTGACCGCGGATCATGGGGGGGAAAATTAGTATTTTTACCTCAGCGAGGAGTCGGATCACCCAGAGCCACAATTGTCATTTTATTTTTTTTATTTCTATTATTTACTTCCTTTTCATCATTCTCTCNTTATTTTTTGTTCCCACAAACAAAGAATGGTGCTATCCATAAGTAAAAGATCCATGAGCGTTACCAGGCTTTTTTCTTTGGTTTCTATGCTCAAGTTCTTTTTCCTTTTCTATAAACCATGTATATAGTACAATCTTTGGAAAGCTCATTAAATGAGTTCCAAAGTGACGTCTGTTTCATCCAATTCTGACCATTTTTCATTGAGTTATGAGAGTTTTAGGCGATAAGTGAATTTTCATGTTTCACTTGAAAAATTAACTTCGGATGGATTTTTCGATGCTTTCAAGTGGCTGAAACAAAGATATTTATACATCATTTTGAAAAACACGTACTGTTTTTCGAAATGGTGTATTAAAAATGCGATTTAATTAGATTTTCATCAATTTATTACAGTTTTTTTCCATTTTTTATGTTTTGTCACACCTANGATTAGAACCATTTTAAAATGCTAGAATCAAATTGTCGAATCCCCTGTATTCTTCGCTCTTTATCACGTGATCGGGTGGGGGTAGAAAAGATTTTGAGGTTCCTCGGGGCGATGTACGGCCCCGACGGATACTCTTCGCTGGGATTTCTTTCAATAAGGTCGCTCTGCGCCATTTAATTTTTTTTTCGCTCTTCGAGGTTATTTGATCGACGGAAGTAAAGTACGTAGTGGTGTTGTGCCCGTTGGTTCCGGCTTTATCTTCCGACGTCGCCATACTGAGGGTCCAGACGAGTCTGCCTGGTGTTCTCGCGAAATCACGGTGAGCGTCTATTTTCCTTGTGAGTGCACGCGTCTTTCCAGTAGGGATTCCACTCCGGCACCCATTTTGGGGCCGTTTGAGAATGCGATAGAGTCTGCTTGTGACGCGGCACTCTGTAGCCTCCAGCTACCTCTTGATTGATGTCATTGTTAATTTCGCTACTTAATTGTGGTTACCAATCTACTTTTGTGGGGAAAACTAATCCCAGCTCATTTAATACGTCGACCTTCACCATTAACTTTTATGTCGTGGCTCTCGCGTCGTCGTCGCTTGCGGGTGATCCTCGCGTCTTAGCGTCTCCCACGCATCCTTAAGATTATTATTATTTCTCTTCGTTAATTAGCATCGCTAGGTCAGTTACATTTTTTTTTGTTGTTGTATAGTATCTTTGCTCGTGGGAGTCCTCTCCTGCACGTGTACAGAATTCTACCGAAACTCTCGTATGTACGAGGGAAAGATCACATTTGATTTATGATTTGGAAATATAATTTTTTGTGTTTTATAAACAATTGCATTGTTGAGTACGCTCATTGTAGCCTGTTCCCACACGCCTCCGCGGTTATCTGAGCTAGTCGTGGAACGCGGCTCAACGGTGTGACCTTGTCCTTTGGCGGTTAAAAGGACTGGCGCCCTTTTTGGCATTTTGTCTCCTCTCGTTATTCCCGTCGTTCTAATTCCGGATTGAGAGAGTCCAAAAGGTTCGCTGAAAGTTCATGGAGAATCACGCGTCTGAATCCCGCAGACGCGCTTGAAAAAAATACCTCACAACTTTTTGACGCCCAACGTGGGGCCTTCGGGCAAATCCACGGGATAACAAAATTGATTCATTTTTTTTTGTTCCTTTCAATAATTGAAAATTATTTGGTTTAACTTTATCTGAAATTTTATTTCGGAAAATTAAATTCGAATTAAATTTCTCGTATTCGAATTGAAATTTCTCGTGATTTAATTTCATCGGGCGAGTGATTCGCGTTGAATTAAATTATTTGGGGATTAAGATTACTCGGCCTCGAATTTAACACTCGTCTTTGTATTCGGGTGTATCGACCCATTTTATTTCGCCTCTCTTTTCGGGTTTGTTTACTTCGCGCTGGAATGTCGTGCGGAGAATCGAGCAACACTGAACGCTCGGTATCGGAAGTCTCTCTCGCACAATTTCTACGGGCCGCTCTCGCTTCACGCGTTTAGTGGGACCCGTCGGCGTAGTGGGGAATTATCGATCGGCCACTATCAGCTGTTTGAGTGCGACTGCACTCTCGGATGTTTCATATTCTCTAGCGGAGTAATTGACCTCGCGCGCTATATTGCGAAGTAGGGAAATTATTTTGTTTTCCCTCGTTTGTTTTTTTTTCCCTTTTGCAAAAATTATATTTTGTTTGCAAAAGTTATTTTTTTAATTTTTCTTTGTTTTTGTTATTTTTCTTTGCAAACTAATTTTTTTTAAATTTTGTTTTGCGAACAGGAAATTTTTTTTTGTGTTTGCAAAATTAATTTTTTTTATTAATTGGTTTTTTTTTGCAAAAATTATTAATTTCGGTCCGCCGTCGGAGGGGATTACTTAATTTTTTTACAATGGACGGGCTGGGAAACGTTATCCAGTGCGTTCCGGAGATGGATTTACCGCGTCTGCGCGCGTTTTTACCGAGCGTAGGGGGTAGTCCAGTGGGTCACGCGATGTGTTGATCGACCGAGCGATTCGCGCCATGCTCCGTATGCGGTCCCGTGGGGTCCCGTGGTCGCTGGCTGACGATTACGTTGAAGGCCTAAGGGACATAAATTTAGATGAATTTGATTTCGAGGGAGCTCACGCGTCAGTTTTCGATACTTTTCGCAATGAGGAACTCGAACAGGCCTTGCCTGATCTATCGCATATTGATCCCGCTATCCTTCAACAGCGGGTCGCGCGATCGTCAGCACACACGACGCCCACGACAACGACAGTCACTAGTACCGTTACGTCAACTACTACGGAAAGTTTTATGAGTAATTTGTCCGGAATGTTCGCGAGTGTAAGTAGGGGATCCGCTGACCCGGCGCACGCGAGCTCACCGGCAAATCATGAAGGGCCCAACACGAGTAGGGTATTCAATTCCACGGGTCAGCAGAATTTAAATGCGGAAGCACGCAGTTCCCAGCACGCGAATCGAGGTAGTTCAATTCCACGTTTCCCAACGGTGCCTACAGCAACCCCAGGGAGGGATTCTTTTGACGTGCGAGCACCACCTACCTCGCGAGGAGGGATGAATGAATCAATCTTCCGCGATTACGAAGGACCGCAGTATTATCAGGGGTCGGGAGCAATTCCTCACACTTGGCATGGCCAGACGGAGGGTATCGCGACGGCAACCTCAAGTGCAGCAGAAGCTCATCTCGAGACAACAGTTCTGGACAAAATTGCGTCCATTCTCGAGTCACATTGGCGAGAGAGGGGGCGCGAGGCACATCGCATTCAATTTGCAGCCCAGGCTGATGAACGGGCGGGGACAAACATTCCCACGCCGACATATTTTCAGGCACCGACAGTGCCCGCGGGCTGCGATCCCCGAGTACCTCCGCCAGTCATGGGCTTTTGGCACAATGGGGTCTTCTATCCCAGTGCTACCCCCTCAGCCTCAAGGGTTGATCATCTCTCGCCAGGTCTCCATGGGAGACGTTATAACGCCGCCATGTTCGATCGCGTTCTAGGGTGGAAATTAACGTTTGCAGGGTTACCGACGGAGAGTATTGACGAATTTCTCCGTGAACTCAAAGTACGTCAGGAAACCTACGGTATTCCTGACAAGGAATTATTTCAAGTTTTGCCCACGATTTTAAAAGGAGTCGCGTATAACTGGTGGGAGGTTCGTCGCGATAAATTTCACACTTTCCGAGAATTAAGTCAGGCTCTCACAAACCGGTTTTCGAGCCCAATCGATACGCGTTGTAGAGCAGTAGTGGACATCATGAGCAGGACGCAAGGCCCACTCGAACGTGGTGCCGATTATTTGGATCCCATTCGTCTGATGTGGCAATTATCCAACAACCATAATTTTCCAGAGGCCGCAAGACTTGATATCGCTTACAATCATCTCAGACCCGAGTATCATCCGATGATACATCGCAATGATTTCGCGACTTTTGATGAATTGGAAGCACTGGTCTTGGACTTCGACTGGAGACACAGTCGGGTCCCATTGAAGCCTCCACCAGAGCCAACCGATACCATTTACCCTCACTGCGCTTACGTGCCGGCACGCTATGCGAAGAAGGGGGCGAAGACGGTCGTGGAAGAAATAAATGAAATAGGCGGGAACATATCGGGGGGAGCGAAGCCAGCCGAGCCAAACCCTAAGTCTCGACGACCTTCCAAACAACTTCCGAAGCCCACCGCTCAGGCTTCCGCGATTCAGCCGTCAACTCTAGCGACGAAATCTGATTCGGTAGCCGCGAAAACGGTCAAACCTAAAGTCGCATTTCCAGCTGGCGGTCTTAAGACCCCCGCTGCTAGTTCCCCGTCAGAAACTATGACAGCACCTTCGGCATCGGTGAAGCCGGAGGAATTATGTTTCAATTGTTTGAAGTCTGGGCACAGGCATGTAACATGCAAAGTGCCACAGACAGAAGTTTTCTGCTACGTATGTGGTACGAGGGGAGTTAAATTTACCGAGTGCAAAAATCACATGCGAAAGGCTAAGGCAGGGGCTAAGGAAAACGCGAAGGGAGTGCAGCAATAAAGGGTCCAAAGCTGTCTCCCAAGGTTACAAGGACCGCAATCGAGGATAAACCGCGTATTTCGATGGTTAAAAACTCGAAAACTAAATTACGAACGTCCCTGGACAAAATATCGGATAAGGACAGGGATTTTTCGAATGTCACGGTTGATAACAACCACGTAGCGCGATTACCTTCAAATGCAAAAAAGGGGGAATCGCGGCTCTCTAACGAAAGTAGGGAGGATGTACAGTCGGACACCATTCCCAAAATACCGATGGGGTCTACGTCACGGGATAATTATAAATCCAATTTTAAATTGAACCACGGCACTGCCGTAACACTCGATAACGAGGAAACTGAATTTCCACCTACGTACGAGCGGTTGTATCGCGGAAAATCCGAACGGCTGATCACCGATTCGGAGGTGAATCCCGCGGTTGAGCGCGAGTCGAAGGAAAGTGGGGTTGCTAGTGCACACGCAACGTCGCGAGGGGAGGAAAGTTTCGCAGCGTCGTCGAGTCTTACCGCGGTGAAACCGCTGGGGGCGCGGGTATTCTTGCCGCTGTCTATCAGTTCTAGCGAGTTGTACGCTCTGATGGATCCCGGAGCTACAAAATCTTGCATTAGGAATATTCCCGAAGGATGGAGGAAGACGCTTAGGTTCAAAATAAAACCACCCGCATCGCCGATGGTAGCGATGGCTAATGGTCATGCCGAAGCGGTCGCGGGTGATGTGCAAATTCCAATAAAAATTAAAGGGATAACTCGCGTGATCGACTTCCAGATTACTCCGGGATTAAGTCGTCACGTGTTATTAGGAATGGACTTTGTCCGAATTTTCGGGTTTGGCTTCGACGGTAAAGCAAATGAGTGGTGGATTGACGGTGACGACCATCAATACCCCATCGAAACTCGCGACTTTACCGAAGCCAATGAAATTTGTGGTTTGGTACAGACGAATGATACGGAACGCGTAATAATTGACGAACTTGTGCATCGCTTAGTGCCTCCACCGCGTGAAAAAATTAAATTCACGAATTTGACATCGCATAAAATCATAGGGCCACGGGATCATACACCATTTAGGTTGAAGGGTTCTACGATGTCACCAATTATACAACAGGAATTAGTCCGACAGGTAAAAGCACTCGTGGAAGCCGGGGTTATTCGCCCGTCTGAAAGTGCCTGGAACAATCCGGTTGTAATGGTAAAAAAGGCCCATGGTAAATGGCGATTGTGTCTGGATTTTAGATGGTTAAATAAATTAACCAAGAAGGACGCGTACCCGATTCCGAATTTGGTAGGGATCTTAGATAAACTACGTTCTGCGCGGTATATCACCACTTTTGATTTGAAGCAGGCGTATCATCAGGTGCCTTTAGACCCGGAAGGCCGCGAATTAACCGCGTTTTCGGTGCCAGGCCTGGGTACATTTGAATTCGTGGGATTGCCATTCGGTTTAACCAACGCGCCCGCGACTTTTCAACGTCTAGCAGATAGGATTATCGGTCCTGAGCTTGAGCCCTTCGCGTTCGCGTACTTAGACGACATCATTGTCGTCACTCAGACGTTTGAACATCATCTCAAGTATCTGGAATTAGTTCTCACGAGGCTGCGCGATGCAAACCTCGAAATAAATTTGGAAAAAAGCGTGTTTTGTAGTAACCGCGTCCAATATTTGGGGTTTATCGTGGATGAAACTGCTCTTCATACCAACCCTTCAAAGGTCGAACTAGTCTTAAATTATCCGGAATCACGTACCATATGTCAAATTCAACGTTTTCTCGGTATGTCATCATGGTATCGGCGTTTTATGCCCGACTTTGCCGCGATGGCCGAGCCTATGACGCGCCTCTTGCGCAAAAATACTAAGTGGAATTGGGGGGATAAACAATCGACTGCATTCACGCGTATTAAAGCCGCTCTGTCGACTGCACCAGTATTATCCTGCCCTGATTTTTCGGTACCATTCACGATTCAAACCGATGCGAGTGCTTACGGCCTTGGAGCTGTCCTCACACAAACAATTGATGGAGTCGAATATGTGATCGCGTTCGCCATTAGGATATTAACTAAACCTGAGCGAAACTATTCAGTTACACAAAAAGAGTGTCTCGTGGTCGTGTGGGCTATTGGTCATTTTAGACGGTACATTGAGGGATATCACTTCACGATTATTACCGATCATAGTTCATTACAGTGGCTCCATAATTTGACAGACCCGGCCGGCCGGTTAGGAAGGTGGGCACTAGCGTTACAAGAGTACGATTATAATTTAGTTCATCGACCTGGCAAGCTCCATGACGTTCCAGACGCATTATCGCGAATGTACGAGGACGAGTGTACCGAGGCCGATGAAAATGAGGTTAACGCTGTTGAAAACCCCGACTTGTCGACGGAAATTGGAAGTGAGAGTGCGGCAGAGGTGGAAGATGAGTGGTATTCGCGCAGAAAGGCGTCTGTAATCCGAGAACCAGCTAAGTTCAAGGGGTGGAAGGTGGAGAACGATCAACTGTTTCGATACCGACCAAACCCCCTGGTTTCGACGGTTGCGGAGGACGTCGATGCGTGGAAGCTCGTCCCCCCAAGGTCGTCACGAATAGATATTATTTCTGAATCTCATGACCTACCGCGTTCAGGTCATTTGGGAATTGAAAAGACGCAAGCTCGAGTAGCCCTCGCGTATTATTGGCCAGGAATGTCAGAAGACGTAGCCAAATACGTCACATCTTGTGAAGTTTGTCAGACGTGTAAAGTCTCACAGTTACAACCTGCGGGTTTGATGGGACAACGCGTTTTTCATGAGCCGTGGACAGTGGTTGCCGCGGATATCATGGGCCCTTTCCCTCCGAGCAAATCAGGTTATTGTTACCTCTTAGTTTTTCAAGATCTGTTCACTAAGTGGGTGGAGGTGGCCCCATTGAAAAAGGCAGATGGTAAATCTATCATCGCCGAATTTGAAAGTCTGATAATATTTCGCTGGGGAACACCTAGAGTGATCCTTACAGATAATGGTACGGAATTCAAAAATAATTTAATGCAGGAGATGGCGAGATCTTTTGATATTCGTCATACAACCACTCCGCCGTATCACGCGCAAGCCAACCCAGTGGAACGCTTAAACCGCGTCCTCAAGACGATGATTATCTGTTTCATTGAACAGGACCATCGAGAATGGGATTCACACTTGCACGAATTTCGGTCAGCATATAATACCGCGCTACATAGTTCACTCCATGTCTTGCCCGCATTCTTGAATTTCGGTCGTCAGCCACGCGATAGTTTATTTTTGCGGAAAATGAAGGCACTCGATGAAGAAATAGCGGTACCGAACACGGCCAGATGGACAAAACGTATGGAACGCATGACGGAAATTTATGATTTAATTACCGACAACCTAGATAAATCTTTCGAGCAAAAAGCCCGTTATTATAATCGTCATCACCGAGATATTAAATTCTCCGAAGGTGATTTGGTTAGGTGCAAAATTCGCGTGCTATCGTCCGGCCCGAGAGGCTTCGCGGCAAAATTAGCGCGTAAATGGAGCACAAAAATTTACAGAATAAAGGATATTAACTCAGACTTCGTGTATGAGTTATTAGATGATGAGGGCAAAATCGCGGGTAGACACCATGTAAAAGATTTAAAACTAGTGTTAACCGCGGATAATGAGCGACTCGCGCGGGATTCAGATGACGAATGCTCATTCGTCACAGCCACAGCGCAGACTTCCCCGTAAAACCTCATATCATTCACTCATTATTAACGCCTAACATTATATGTCCGTGTTGGTTGTTGTTTTAATGGCAAAATTGCCCTTGGTTTTTTTTTGTTTGTTCCATGGCTACTGGGTCCCGCTCCTCGCGGGCCTTTCTGAAATGTAGTTTGTCGGAGACGTCATTGCACATCATATTAAACTCACAGGTGCTCGCCCCGGTAGTTCAGTCTGGGGGGGGCAGTTGTAATATGATAAAAATCATGTATTGTTCCTCGCCTGAACTGACCGCGGATCATGGAGGTAAAATTAGTATTTTTACCTCAGCGAGGAGTCGGATCACCTAGAGCCACAATTGTCATTTTATTTTTTTTATTTCTATTATTTACTTCCTTTTCATCATTGTCTCGAACTCTGTCGATCGCGCTCACCGTGGGTTACGTGAGCTTCCTGGCGAAGGGAGTGGAGCGGAGCATCGGGAAGGGCTACAAGACGGCGCTATAGCTGAGGAGCAGCACACCGACGAGCAAGCACACACCGAGTCTGGGAGACTCACACCACGTAGGACGCGAAAGACGATCGTCGCACGCCAGCAGGCATCTCAGGTCTCTATGTGCGAACCCCCACCACCTCACCGATGGATCGGCGGCATAAGGCCGTCCAATAAAAAACCGATGCTACAACATTGAGGGAGCATCGGATTATGTTGGCTCCCGCGCCGCTCAACGCGGATCAAATCCACCGACCGCGAGGCGCAAGTCCCAGTTTTCTGGGACTAAGGAATGTGGGATTAGAACCATTTTAAAATGCTAGAATCAAATTGTAGAATCCCCTGGATTCTTCGCTCTCTATCACGTGATCGGGTGGGGGTAGAAAAGATTTTGAGGTTCCTCGGGGCGATGTACGGCCCCGACGGATACTCTTCGCTGGGATTTCTTTCAATAAGGTCGCTCTGCGCCATTTAAGTTTTTTTTTCGCTCTTCGAGCTTATTTGATCGACGAAAGTAAAGTACGTGGTGGTGTTGTGCCCGTTGGTTCCGGATTTATGTTCCGACATCGCCGTACTGAGGGTCCAGACGAGTCTGCCTGGTGTTCTCGCGAAATCACGGTGAGCGTCTATTTTCCTTGTGAGTGCACGCCTCTTTCCAGTAGGGATTCCACTCCGGCGCCCATTTTGGGGCCGTTTGAGAATGCGATAGAGTCTGCTTGTGACGCGGCACTCTGTAGCCTCCAGCTACCTCTTTATTGATGTCATTGTTAATTTCGCTACGTAATTGTAGTTACCAATCTACTTTTGTGGGGAAAACTAATCCCAGCTCATTTAATACGTCGACCTTCACCATTAACTTTTATGTCGTGGCTCTCGCGTCGTCGTCGCTTGCGGGTGATCCTCGCGTCTTAGCGTCTCCCACGCATTCTTAAGATTATTATTATTTTTCTTCGTTAATTAGCATCGTCAGGTCAGTTACATTTTTTTGTTTTGTTGTATAGCATCTTTGCTCGTGGGAGTCCTCTTCTGCACGTGTACAGAATTTTACCGAAACTCTCGTATGTACGAGGGAAAGATCACATTTGATTTATGATTTGGAAATATAATTTTTTGTGTTTTATAAACAATTGCATTGTCGAGTACGCTCATTGTAGCCTGTTCCCACACGCCTCCGCGGTTATCTGAGCTAGTCGTGGAACGCGGCTCAACGGTGTAACATTGTCCTTTGGCGGTTAAAAGGACTGGCGCCCTTTTTGGCATTTTGCCTCCTCTCGTTATTCCCGTCGTTCTAATTCTGGATTGAGAGAGTCCAAAAGGTTCGCTGAAAGTTCGTAGAGAACCACACGTCTGAATCCAGCAGACGCGCTTGAAAAAAATACCTCACACTATATAAAGAAATTTCACCTTGATTTTCCGCTAGCTCTTTAGTGTCTTTATCATGAACAACATGGATCCTAACGCGTGTAAAAGATGCGTAGGAAATAGTTAAAGTGAATAGGAGACCCAGGGAAATTCAACAATGGCTTAATCACATCAGAGGATAATCGAAAGAAATTAATGCATTATTGAAGGGGAGTGCGAGTCATAGTGAGAAAAGACGTTTAAATCACATGTTAGGACGACTGAAAGCGTTCTATGCTAGGTTCAGAAACTTGGAAGTGATAGGAGGAGACTTAAGGGGTAATTTAACTGATAGAGTCCAATGGGAGGACTTACAAAGTGTTTTTGATGGTCGTATGAGAACCGGTGTAATCATTAACGTGAAAAATCCAGACATACCCAAATTTTTAGATGACGCTAGACGAATGCTCTGTATACGTTTTGAAAAGTGCATTCAAACAAGAAGGAAGTTTGAAAGTGAATGTAGTATTAACATGTAAATATGAAATTAATCGACATGAAATATTTTTCTTATTGAAGAAGAGAAATATTTCAATACAAAAAATGAAATAATTCTTGATTCAACTGATATTAGGCAGTGGTTTGATGAACACATAAGAGAAAAACTTCTAGTGAAACCGGATGAGTTCCAGGAAAGAGACTCTGGCTGGAGATTAGATGACGTAATTAATTTAGAAGTGAACATAAATAAATATAATCCATTGCGCGGAGGATCCAGCTTCGTT
This sequence comes from Diachasma alloeum, assembly GCF_001412515.2. Classification (NCBI taxonomy): domain Eukaryota; kingdom Metazoa; phylum Arthropoda; class Insecta; order Hymenoptera; family Braconidae; genus Diachasma; species Diachasma alloeum. The sequence continues at coordinate 78,281 of NW_021680792.1, read as the reverse complement.
GAACTACCTGAATGGATTAAAAAAGAAACATGCTGTCGTGAACGTTCAAAATAAAGACGATGCCTACTGCTTCTTATGGTCCATTATGGCCGCTCGCTGTAACGTTCGAGATAAGCAACGAACAAACTCATATCCCTCTTTCAGCACTGTCATGAAAAGCTTTGGGAACTTCAATTAAAAGACATTCAAAAGTTTGAGAAAATGAATGAATGTATATGGAATTGATAGTGACGAAGAATCAGAAAAAAAATGAATTGTGACACTTTACTTGAGCAGAAATCCTCCAACCGCACTGCAAGAGGAAAAAAGAGCAATTCACCTTCTCATGATTGAAAACGGCGACATCCTCGATGGTGAATAGGAAAGAATGCATCACTACACATGGATCTCGAATTTGTCTCGTTTAGTTGGTGCAGAAATTTCAAAAGTTGAACGTAAAACAATCATATGTGACAGGTGTTTGCGTCACTTTTTCAAAAAAGAGGCCTACAGTAATCATAGGGTCGATTGTGTATCAATCAATAAGTGTCGAATGATTTTTTCTCATCGTGGTGAAAAATATTCAAAATTTCAAAATTTCAAAAATCAACTGACTGTTCCATTTGTTCTATACGCTGTTACTGAGTGTTTATTGGAAAAAGTGTCCGATGACAATGATGTAAATACCAAAATATAATAAAATCATGTAACATTCAGTGTTGCATTTTATGTGAAATGTAGCTATGATAACTCAAAATCGGAACTCTCTATTTATCGTGGAAAAGAATGTGTAGAGTGGTTCATTGAGCAGCTACGTATTTTAGCTATAAAAGTTGATGCTGAATTACAGAGAAATGAGCCGATGAACTTGACTTTTGAAATGGAGCGAGCATTGAATGCAACTAAAAATTGTTATATTTGTGACAGAGCATTCACCGAAAATGCAGTGAAGCATCGTGATCATTGCCACTTCACAGGTAAATATCGTGGTGCTGCTCATCCCGGCTGTAATCTAAATTATACGGAATCGTGTGTAACCCCAGTAGTTTTTCACAATTTGTCAGGTTATGACTCACATTGTTTTATTAAATCTCTTGCGAAACAACTCCAAGGCGCAGTGACATTAATCCCAATTAATAAAGAGAAATACGTTTCCTTCACGAAATCGGTCAAATTGACAAGAGTCCACTTGAGATTCATTGACTCATTCCGTCTTATGGTAAGCAGTATTGATCAACTTTCGTCATATTTAGAGGATGAAAAAAAGAGAATCACAACCATTACCCCCAAAAACGACAATTCGAACTCTTTACACACAAAGGAGTTTTCCCATACGAATACTTAGATTCATGGGGGAAATTAAGTGAACGCCAATTACCTCGGAAAGAAGACTTTTATTCTCGATTGAATGATGAGAATATATCAGATAAAGATTACAATCATGCATGTGATGTATGGAGAAATTTCGACATCAAGACACTCGGTGAACACGCGGATTTATATCTGAAAACTGACGTCTTGTTGCTGGCCGATATTTTCGAGAATTTTCGATGAAGTTGTTTCGCCTCATATAACTTGGATCCCCATCATTATTATACTGCACCAGGGCTGCCTTTTGATGCAATGTTAAAAATCACTGGAGTTCAATTGGAATTATTGCAAGACCCTGAGATGCTCGTTTTCATTGAGAAAGGCATTCGAGGAGGACTGTCGTAGTGTTCAAACCGATATGGAAAGGCAAATAACCACTACATGGGAGCTGATGAATATAACCCTGAAGAAGAAAAATCGTATTTGATGTATCTGCATGTAAACAACTTATATGGAGCAGTAATGAATCATCATTTGCCAAATGGGAACGTCTGTTGACTGGAAGATTGGTCATCCCTCAACGTTCTGAAGATTCCAGAGGACTCAGAGACTGGATACATCCTGGAGGTTGACCTGGAGTACCCACGGGAATTGCATGAAGAGCATAAAGATTTACCATTGTGCCCAGAGCATATAATCCCCCCAAACGGTCAATCAAAGTTACCAAAATTATTGATGACTTTAAACTCAAAAAAAAAAAATCACCTCATTCATTATACGAATTTAAAATAATATTGTAGTTTGGGCTTGAAAATTACTAGAATTCATAGAATCTTGAAGTGCTCTCAGAGTTTATGGTTAAAAAAATACATTGATTTAAATATCAATTACCGGAAAAATTCCAAGAATAACTTTGAAATTTTTTTTTATAAATTAATGAATAATGCGGTTTTTGGAAAAGCAATGGAGAACCTTAGAAAACATCTGCATGTAAAACTAGTTTCTAATTGGGAGGGACGATGGGGTGCTGAGAGTTGGATATCGAAACCCAACTTTCATAGCAGTATTATCTTTGATAAGGATTTGGTAATAATTCAAATGAGTCGTACACAAATTAAATTTAATAAGCCAATATACATAGGTTTTAGTATTCTAGATATTTCTAAAAGATACATTTATGATTTTCACTATAATTATGTGAAAAAAACTTTTAAGGATAGAGCAAAACTATTGTACACAGACACGGATAGTCTTAATTATCATTTCAGAGTAGAGGATATTTATGAAATTATGAAAAATGATATCGATAAATTCGACACTTCTGATTATCCAATAAATAATGTATATAATATTCCTCTTAAGAATAAGAAGAAATTAGGTATAATGAAAGACGAAAATCGTGGCAAGCTCATGACTGAGTTCGTGGGGCTCCGAGCGAAAATATACAGCTTTAAAGTGTCTGGTGAAGATCGGGAAAAATCGCGGGTCAAAGAAATGAAAAAATCAACGTTGAAGCGTATCACATTTGACGACTATAAATCCTGCTTGGACCAGCATAAAAATGTTCGGATGTCGCAAAATATGATCAGATCCATCAAACATGTTGTGTTCACAATTAATCAAACAAAACTAGCTCTAAGTTGACATGATGATAAACGCATTCTTCTGCCAAACACAATAGATACTTTGCCTTACGGATTTAAAAACAATGATATTGTAAATAACTTATAAAAGAAAAAGGGTGAGAAAATTAAAAAAAAAATTTTTTCGAAAAAATATTTCTTTATTCAATAAAAATTGCTCATAGATGTGTCTCCTTAATCCACCCAACGATTACACTACCAGTTCCATCTTCTTTTGTTACTAGAAAAAATAATAGTGCAACAAGCCAAATAACGAATATGGGAATAGTGCTGTTGCTAAAAAAATATAGCAACGGATGATTGCTCATCTTTTTTA
>NW_021680792.1:66830-74257 GCF_001412515.2 Diachasma alloeum | reverse complement strand
TTTTTTTTTTTTTTGTATCCATAGCCTACGGCTCAAGTGCTCGGTTGCCGAGCACTTGAGCCGTAGGCTATGGATATATTTTGTACAATTGCTATGTCTTTGAGTTTAACAGAAGGATTTTCAATATTACATCTAATTTCCCATCATCAAATCCAATCTTTACCTTCAATTTTTCGAGTAAATCATCAGAATGTGGTTGTTCAATCCAAAGAGAGAGAGAGAGAGAGAGAGAGAGAGAGAGAGAGAAGCATTTATTGAGTCCTGGGACATGGTGGCCCCCTAAGGACTTTTAAGAATCACATACATATTTTTACATTATTTTTCTTATTGTCTCGATACATTCCAAAGTGTTCAAATTGAGTATCAATATTTTACATNGAGTAAATCATCAGAATGTGGTTGTTCAATCCAAAGAGAGAGAGAGAGAGAGAGAGAGAGAGAGAGAGAGAAGCATTTATTGAGTCCTGGGACATGGTGGCCCCCTAAGGACTTTTAAGAATCACATACATATTTTTACATTATTTTTCTTATTGTCTCGATACATTCCAAAGTGTTCAAATTGAGTATCAATATTTTACATTCAAAAGTTCATTCACAAATAGTTACATATTACACAATTTATTTCAAATAACATCATATGATCATTATTCATTTTTTATCATTTTTTATCATTTTTCACCGTTTTTTTTTTTTTCATTTTTCATTTTGTCCATCAATTTAAGGAAGGTTGAACAGTTTCAATATTTCGTGTTTCTGTTTGATCGATTCTCTTGCGATGGAAATCTGATGTGAAATTTGCCACTGTTCAGATGATTCGTCCGTGACCAGAGGTATAGTGATATGTTGGTTACTGAACTCAAATGGTTTCATATGTTGCATAGCCTGATCGGGATTCCTACCGAAGGAATGTCTTTCTGGTGCATGTATGTACGAATTAGATGGGAGTAATTGATTGACAAATTTTCAACTACATGAAAAATCATTATGATTACTTTCTTCCATTTTCTGAGTTTTATTTTGAACATTTCGCGCTTTCATCCCGTGGCTGTTATGTTTGTCGTTATGGTGTGTCACTTTGAGAAGCTTCCCTGAGGGAAGCATACAATCAGTATGCACCCTTGCGGAGCAAAATGTGTTGCGGCACCTCCATATGATTTTGCCTTCTTTTTCGCGATGTATAGACAAGGAGTGCCCTTGGTGAATAAGCAGCAGACCATTACGTTGGCTGTGTGTAAATTTCAAATTCATGTTCATTTGTTGCGATACAACTCATGCAGTTATTGACGTTACACTGAACTTATAGACCAGTCGACATCGATATTTGGGGCTGAGTTTTTTCTTCGAGGGGTGGGGGTTGAGGTCACACTTTTGGAGACGACGGTTTGGAGCCAAGATTTTGTGGACGAGATGAAAATGAGTTACCGGGAGAACAGTTTCAGAGTCGTCCTTTGGGGCCGAGTATTTGGGCCAAGTTTTTGGGGCCGAGTTTTTGGGGGCCGAGTAGTTGGGGCCTAGTTTTGGGGCCGAGTTTTGGGGCCGATTTTTGGGGCCGAGTTTTTGGGGCCGAGTTTTGGGGCGGAGTTTTGGGACCGAGTTTATCAAAATTAATCGATTTGTGACGGTGTTTGTGAGGACGCGTCAATAATAGTCGAAATATTTCAATGTCACCTTGTGAGAGGAAACTGGCAATGGGCGATCTGTCAAAAGTTTGGAGTTCAGAAACAGTTCTAACGGTTAAATCGATGAAGAAAATCTTGATGGAGGAATTCCAATATGAACCATCAGGCTAATCGTAAGTTTACCAGCGGAGTGGATTCTTTGGACAAGACAATATAATGGCCACGGTGTTAGCACTTCAACTATTCATAGCATCATTCTGTCACTCTATGGATTTTGTAAATATAGTTTTCCAACGTCCAATGGGTTGCATTATGAATGGACAGCTAGTGGAAGCTAGCAACACACATTGACTAGAAGACAATAATTCCTCAAATGCCAGTCGTCACACGAGATGAACTAGAATATATGCATCATGCATGTAAATATTATGCAGAGGCTATTACAAGGGTGACAGTGCTTTGTGGTGAAAATCGGTTGCGGTGGGTTCAGAAAGAAGAAAAATACATGGACCAATCACTGTTTTTCATGAATCAATCAGTGTCTGAGGAAAGTAAATGTCTACCTTCTGGATATGTTGGAATTATCACAGAAACTCTTTTCGGATCATTGAATGAAATCCAACTCAACTATGAGGAAATATTGAATCGAACGATCAATGATTGTCACAGGCATATGGCTCAAATAGGATTATATCACCTACATGATCAGCTGGATCAATTGAGAAATAAAAATGAAACCTGTGTTGATGATTTTTTGAAGGCCGTCAAATTAATTAAAGAGCTACAAAAAGAGGGCAAATTCGCATCATTGCTTCATCATCGAATGCTCAATAGCTGCCGATATTGGGCGAAACGTTTGGGAATCGAGCTGGATATGTACATGTATTCTCTGGAAACGATAATTGATGCCATACATTCTGCAAACGCAGAAGTCATTCATTTTGAATTATTCACTTATACAAAACTGGAAAGTGCTGTCAATAATTTCCTTGCAATGAGAGGATGAGTCATTGGTTCTCTCTCTCTCTCTCTCTATTTCTCTCTCTGGATTGAACAATCACATTCTGATGATTTACTCGAAAAATTTAAGGTAAAGATTGGATTTGATGATGGGAAATTAGATGTAATATTGAAAATCCTACTTTTAAACTCAAAGACATAGGAATTGCACAAAATGTATCCATATCCTACGGCTCAAGTGTTCGGCAACCGCCAAGGGTCAGCGTACATTCAACCTCGGGGCGACTACCTGCTGCTTAGTCAATATTATTATACCTTGGCACACTCTAAAGACATTGCCGAATGCTTGACCACAGATGATTATCAGTATATTTGTAAACTAAAGTACCCATTCTATGATGCTACTTCTCAACTAATTTGTGAGGCTACAATGTTTATGATTGGCAGACAACTTTCACCTCTTGCTAATTGTAGTATCAAACTGAGTTCTACCTTTGCGTCACATTGGAAACAAACTGAAAAGGGGTGGCTCTACTCAGTGCCCGAGAAAGAGGAGGTTAATTTTTCATGTGGAGTCGAATGGAGAGATGCAATGAATATCTCAGGCACAGGTATTCTTCAAGTCAAGACAGGATGTGAGGCTTATACATCATATGCAACCATGATTGGATATCAGCAATTTGTAGATATATCAGCAAAATATATCACTATTAGAAATCTCAATGTTACACAGATGGTGAAAAATCCGTTGAATTTCTCCCACAGTATTATGTACTACTAGATCAGTTCTTATATGAGTGTAAAAAAGATGAGCAATCATCCGTTGCTATATTTTTTTAGCAACAGCACTATTCCCATATTCGTTATTTGGCTTGTTGCACTATTATTTTTTCTAGTAACAAAAGAAGATGGAACTGGTAGTGTAATCATTGGATGGATTAAGGAGACNGTGAAAAATCCGTTGAATTTCTCCCACAGTATTATGTACTACTAGATCAGTTCTTATATGAGTGTAAAAAAGATGAGCAATCATCCGTTGCTATATTTTTTTAGCAACAGCAGTATTCCCATATTCGTTATTTGGCTTGTTGCACTATTATTTTTTCTAGTAACAAAAGAAGATGGAACTGGTAGTGTAGTGTTCACCAGACACTTTAAAGCTGTATGTTTTCGCTCGGAGCCCCACGAACTCAGTCATAATCTTGCCACGATTTTCGTCTTTCATTACACCTAATTTCTTCTTATTCTTTAGAGGTATATTATATACATTATTTATTGGATAGTCAGAAGTGTCGAATTTATCAATATCATTTTTCATAATTTCATAAATATCCTCTACTCTGAAATGATAAATAAGACTATCCGTATTTGTGTACAATAGTTTTGCTCTATCCTTAAAAGTTTTTTTCACATAATTATAGTGAAAATCATAAAGGTATCTCTTAGAAATATCTAGAATACTAAAACCTTTGTATATTGGCTTATTAAATTTAATTTTTGTACGACTCATTTGAATCATTACCAAATCCTTATCAAAGATAATACTGCTATGAAAGTTGGGTTTCGATATCAAACTCTCAGCACCTCATCGTCCCTCCCAATTAGAAACTAGTTTTACATCCAGATGTTTTCTAAGGTTCTCCATTGCTTTTCCAAAAACCGCATTATTCATTAATTTATAAAAAAAAATTTCAAAGTTATTCTGGGAATTGTTCCGGTAATTGATATTTAAATCAATGTATTTTTTTAACCATAAACTTTAAGAGAACTTCAAGATTCTATGAATTCTAGTAATTTTCAAGCCCAAACTACAATATTATTTTAAATTCGTATAATGAATGAGGTGTTTTTTTTTTTGAGTTTAAAGTCGTCAATAATTTTGGTAACTTTGATTGACCGTTTGGGGGGATTATATGCTCTGGGCACAATGGTAAATCTTTATGCTCTTCATGCAATTCCCGTGGGTACTCCAGGTCAACCTCCAGGATGTATCCAGTCTCTGAGTCATCTGGAATCTTCAGAACGTTGAGGGATGACCAATCTTCCAGCCAACAGAAGTTCCCATTCGGCAAATGATGATTCATTACTGCTCCATATAAGTTGTTTACATCCAGATACATCAAATACGATTTTTCTTCTTCAGGGTTATATTCATCAGCTCCCATTTAGTGGTTATTTGCCTTTCCATATCAGTTTGAACACTGCGACAGTCCTCCTCGAATGCCTTTCTCAATGAAAACGAGCATCTCAGGGTCTTGGAATAATTCCAATTGAACTCCAGTGATTTTTAACATTGCATCAAACGGCAGCCCTGGTGCAGTATAATAATGATGGGGATCCAAGTTGTATGAGGCGAAACAACTCCATCGGAAATTCTCGAAAATATCGGCCAGCAATGGGCCAGTCGGTCAGTTTTCAAATATAAATCCGCGTGTTCACCGAGTGTCTTGATGTCGAAATTTCTCCATACATCACATGATTGTAATCTTTATCTGATATATTCTCATCATTCAATCGAGAATAAAAGTCTTCTTTCCGAGGTAATTGGCGTTCACTTAATTTCCCCCATGAATCTAAGTATTCGTATGGGAAAACTCCTTTGCATGTAAAGAGTTCGAATTGTCGTTTTTGGGGGTAATGGTTGTGATTCTCTTTTTTTCATCCTCTAAATATGACGAAAGTTGATCAATACTGCTTACCATAAGACGGAATGAGTCAATGAATCTCAAGTGGACTCCTGTCGATTTGACCGATTTCGTGAAGGAAACGTATTTCTCTTTATTAATTGGGATTAATGTCACTGCGCCTTGGAATTGTTTCGCAAGAGATTTAATAAAACAATGTGAGTCATAACCTGACAAATTGTGAAAAACTACTGGGATTACACACGATTCCGTATAATTTAGATTACAGCCAGGATGAGTAGCACCACGATATTTACCTGTGAAGTGGCAATGATCACGATGCTTCACTGCTGTTTCGGTGAATGCTCTGTCACAAATATAACAATTTTTAGTTGCATTAAATGCTCGCTCCATTTCAAAAGTCAAATTCATCGGCTCATTTCTCTGTAATTCAGCATCAACTTTTATAGCTAAAATACGTAGCTGCTAAATAAACCACTCTACACAGTTTTTTCCACGATAAATAGAGAGTTCCGATTTTGAGTTATCATAGCTACATTTCACATAAAATGCAACACTGAATGGTAAATGATTTTATTATATTTTGGTATTTACATCATTGTCATCGGACACTTTTTCCAATAAACACTCAGTATCAGCGTATACAACAAATGGAACAGTCAGTTGATTTTTGAAATTTTGAAATTTTAAATATTTTTCACCACGATGAAAAAAAATCATTCGATACTTATTGATTGATACACAATCGACCCTATGATTAGTGTAGGCCTCTTTCTTGAAAAACCGACACAAACACCTGTCACATATGATTGTTTTACGTTCAACTTTTGAAATTTGTGCACCAACTAAACAAGACAAATTCGATATCCATGTGTAGTGATGCATTCTTTCCTGTTTACCATCGAGGATGTCGCCGTTTTCAAGCATGAGAAGGTGAATTGTTCTTTCTTCCTCTTGCAGTGCGGTTGGAGGATTTCTGCTCAAGTAAAGTGGCACAATCCATTTTTTTCTGATTCTTCGTCGCTATCACTTCCATATACATTCATTCATTTTCTCAAACTTTTGAATGTCTTTTAATTGAAGTTACCAAAGCTTTTCATGACAGTGCTGAAAGAGTGATATGAGTTTGTTCGTTGCTTATCTCGAACGTTACAGCGAGCGGCCATAATGGACCATACGAAGCAGTAGGCATCGTCTTTATTTTGAACGTTCACGATAGCATGTTTCTTTTTTAATCCATTCAGGTAGTTCAACGAAGCTGGATCCTCCGCGCAATGGATTATATTTATTTATGTTCACTTCTAAATTAATTACGTCAAATAATCTCCAGCCAGAGTCTCTTTCCTGGAACTCATCCGGTTTCACTAGAAGTTTTTCTCTTATGTGTTCATCAAACTACTGCCTAATATCAGTTGAATCAAGAATTATTTCATTTTTTGTATTGAAATATTTCTCTTCTTCAATAAGAGAAATATTTCATCTCGATTAATTTCATATTTACATATTAATACTACATTCACTTTCAAACTTCCTTCTTGTTTCAATGCATTTTTCAAAACGTACACAGAGCATTTGTCTAGCGTCATCTAAAAATTTGGGTGTCTGGATTTTTCACGTTAATGATTACACCGGTTCTCATACGACCCTCAAAAACACTTTGTAAGTCCTCCCATCGGACTCTATCAGTTAAATTACCCCTTAAGTCTCCTCCTATCACTTCCAAGTTTCTGAACCTTGCATAGAACGCTTTCTGTCGTCCTAACATTTGAGTTAAACGTCTTTTCTCACTATGACTCGCACTCCCCTTCAATAATGCATTAATTTCTTTCGATTGTCCTCTGATGTGATTAAGCCATTGTTGAATTTCCCTGGGTCTCCTATTCGCTTTCACTATTTCATACGCATCTTTTACACGCGTTAGGATCCATGTTGTTCATGATAAAGACACTAAAGAGCTAGCGAAAAATCGAGGTGAAATTTGTTTATATAGATACATATGTGAATGTGCCTACGCTTGTACCCTCTGTAAAATCTTACGTGATTGTTTAAAAAAGAATCATGTGACTCATTGGAAAATTATTAACAAAATAGCAACATTCTTTGTTTGTGGGAACAAAAAATAGCTGAAAAATATCCTGGATAACATTTAATCTTTGCGGCGGGATAGGACATCAAAGGGTCCGAAAACTCTGCTCCAGTTTGT